>NW_026975113.1:1987179-2153198 GCF_030014295.1 Loxodonta africana
GTCTATATTCCATTTTCCTCAATATCCTCTATTCTATATTCTTCTATATTCTATGTTCTATATTCTACATTCTCTTCTCTATATTCTATACTCTTCTATATTCTATAATCTATATTCTTCTATATTCTACAGTCTACATTATGTATTCTAAATATTTCTATATTCTTTAACTTCTCTCTTTTATATTCTATATTCTACATTCTATATTCTATTTTCTTGTATGTTCTGTATTGTATATCCTATGTTCTCCACTCTACATTCTATATTCTAAATTTTCCTATAGTCCATATTTTTCTATATTCTATATTCTACATTCTATATTCTATAATTTATATTCTCTATCCTATGTTCCATATTCTATATTCTGCATTCTAAATTCTATATTCAATATTCTTCTATATTCTATAATCTATATTCTTCTACACTCTATATTCTGTTTTGTATATTCTATATTCTTTTATATTGTACATTTTATATATCATAGTCTACATTCCATATTCATCAATATTCTATATTCTTCTATATTCTATATTCCATATTTTCTATCCTATATTCTTCTATATTCTGTCCTGTATATTCTATATTCTTCTATATTACATATTCATCAATATTCTATATTCTTCTATATTCTACATTCTATATTCTTCTTATTCTGTATTCTTCTATATATTATATTCCACATTCTATATCTTCTATATTCTATAATCTATATACTTCTACATTCTATATTCTATAATCTTCTATATTGTATATTTTATATCTTATATTCTATATTTTCCATTTTTGTCAATATCCTGTATTCTGTATTCTATATCCTTCTATAGTCTATCTTCTATGTTCTATATTCTTTATTTTATGTGCTATATTCTGTTCTCTATATTCCATATTCTTCTATATTCTATAATCTATATTCTACGTTCTATACTCTATTTCATATTCTGTATTCTATATTCTACTGTCTACATTCTGTATTCTAAATACTTCTATATTCCATATTCTTCTCTATATTCTGTATATTCTACGTTCTATATTGTATATGGCTCTATATTCTACATTCTATAATTTAAAATTTTCTTTATTCTATATTGTGTATTCTATATTCTTTGTTCTATATTCTACACTGTAAACTCTATATTCTATATTCTACATTCCTCAATAATCTATAATCGATATTGTATATCCTATATCCTTTATTCTATATTGTATATACCATAATTGTCAATATTCTTTATTCTTCTGTATTCTATCTTCTATATTCTCTAGTCTAGATTCTATATTCTTCTATATTCTATACTCTATATTCCAAATCCTATATTCTATATTCAATATTCTTCAATATTCCTTATTCTATATTCTATCTTCTATATTTTGTCTTTTATAGTCTATATTCTCTACTCTATATTCTACATTCTATATTCTATGTTCTTCTATATGCTATATTCTATATTTTGTACTCTATATTCTATGTCCTATATTCTGTATTCTATAGTCTTCCAAATGCTGTATGCTTCTATGTTCTATGTTCTGTATTCCATATTCCATATTCTGTATTCTACATTCTACGTTCTATATTCAATATTCTTCTTTTTTCTATATTTTTCCATATTCTATATTCTACGTTTCACATTCTACATTCTATATTCTTCTATTTCTATATTGTATATACTAAATTTTATATTCTATACTCTGTATTCTACATTCTACGTTCAACATGATATATTCTTTAGTCTATATTCTTCTCTATTCTTAATTCTTCTATATTCTACATTCTATATTCAATATTCTATGTTTGCTGTTCTATACTCTATATTCTTCTGTATACCATACTCTTTTCTATTCTATATTCTGCATTCTTCTATATTCTATATTCTACATTTACTTTCTATATTCTGTAATCTATATTCTGCTACATTCTCTATTCTATGTACTGTATTCTATATTCTACATTCTGCATTCTATATTCTATTTTCTATAATCTATATACTTGTACATCCTGTATTCTATATTCTTCTATATTGTATATTTTATTTCTTATATTCTTTTTGCCATATCCATCAATATTCTATAGTCTTCTAAATACTATGTTCTTCTATGTTCCGTATTCTATACTCCATATTCTATTTTCTACATTCTATATTTTATATTCTATAATCTACATTCTATATTTATCTATATTCTATAATCTTTATACTTCTATATTCTATATTTTGTATTCTATATTCTTCTATATTGTACATTTTATGTCTTATATTCTATATTCATCAATATTCTATATTCTGTACTCTTCTGTATTCTATCTTCTATTCTCTTTATTCTATATGCTGTACTCTATATTCCATATTTTACAAACTATACTGTTCTATTTTATATATTCTATATTCCGTATTCTATATTCAATATTGTGCATTCTCTATTCTATACACTTCCATTTTTTATATTTTATATTCTACCACATTGTATACACTATATTCCACACTCTACATGCCATATTCTATATTCCTCTATATGCTATAATCTATATTCTTCTATATTCTACATTCTATATTCTTCATTTCACATTCTGTAGTCTTCTATATTCGATATTCTACATTCTAAATACTATAGTCTATGTTCTACATTCTAAATTCTATATTCTTCAATATTCTACATTCTTCTTCTATATTCTATATTCTGCCTTATTCTATATCGTATATCCTATATTATTCTATATTCCATATTCTTGTATAATCTATATCCTCCTATATTCTATACTCTTCTATATCTATATCCTATATTCTTCTATATTCTATATACCTCTATATTCTTTATTCTATATCCCACATTCCATATTCTATATTCAATATTCTATGTTGTATGTTCTATATTCTTCCATGTATTATATTCTTCTATATCTATATTCCATATTCTTTATTCCATATTCTTCTGTATTCTATATTCTTCTATATTCTATACTCTACATTCTACATTCTTTATTCTGTATTCTTCTATATACTAAAATCTATATTCCATATTCTATAGTCTACATTTTATATTCTATATTCTATGTTATATATTCTATATTCTTCTATTTTCTATATTCTGTATTTCACTTTCTACATTCTATATTCTTCTGTATGCTATAATCTATATTCTTCTATAGTCTATATTTTATGTTCTGTGTTCTCCTTTGTTCTATATTATTCTATATACTGTATTCTTTATTCATATTCTGCATTCTATATTTTACATTCTTCTATATTCTATGTTCTACACTCTATATTCTATATTATTATATATTCTTCTATATTCTGTATCCTACATTCTATATTCCATATTCTTCAATATTCTATATTCTTCTATATTCTATCTTCTATATTCTGAACTCTATATTCTTTGATATTCTACATTCTAAATTCTGTATTTAATATTCTTCTATATTCTATATTAAATATTCTGTGCTGTATAGTCTATATTCTTCTATATTCTATATTTGATATTCTTCGTGCTGCGTTCTATGTTCAATCTTCTATCTCCTATCATCTTCTGTCTTCTATCTACTATCTTCTATTGTCTTCTATATTCTTCTATATTTGATATTATATTTTCTTCTATTTTCTATATTCTTTTGTGTCCTGTATTCTATTGTCTTCTATATTCTCCTCTATTCTATGTTCTTCTATATTCCATATTCTGCTATATTCTCTGTACTTCTATATTCTGTATTCTATATTCCACATTCTACATCTATTTTGTATATCCTATAATCTATTTTCTTCTATACTCTATTCTATATTCTTCTGTATTTTTTATT
Source organism: Loxodonta africana (assembly GCF_030014295.1). Taxonomy (NCBI): domain Eukaryota; kingdom Metazoa; phylum Chordata; class Mammalia; order Proboscidea; family Elephantidae; genus Loxodonta; species Loxodonta africana. Next base: position 1,990,970 of record NW_026975113.1, read on the forward strand.
CGTCTATATTCTACATTCTAAACTTTATAATCAATATTCTGTTTTATGTCCTGTGTTCTATATTCTTTTATATACTATATTCTTGTATATTCTGTATTCCATAAACTGTATTCCATATTCTTCTATATTCTATATTCTATATTCCTTATTCTACATTCTACGTTGTATACTCTATATTCTTCTATATTCTATAACCTATATACTTCTACAGTCTGTATTCTGTATTTTATTTTTTATTCTTCTAAATTGTATATTTTATATCTTAAATTCTATATTTGTCAATATTCCATATTCTTCTATATACTATATTGTATATTCCATATTCTATAGTCTACCACATTTAATATTCTATATTCTCTTTTCTATTATCTGTATTCCTCTATATTCTATGCTCTATATTTTACATTCTTCTGTATTCTATTATAATCTATATACTTTTAAATTCTGTGTTCTATAATGTATATTTTATATTCTACATTCTATATTCTTTATTCTTTATATTCCTCTATATTGTATATTTTATGACTTATATTCTGTTTTCTATATTCCATTTTCGTGAATATCCTATATTCTATCTTCTAACTTCTATGTTCTGTATTCTATATTGTGTGTTCTGTGCTCTATATTCAATGCTCTTTTATATTCTATAATCTATATTCTACAGCCTTATTATATATTCTAAATTCTTCTGTATTCTTTATTCTTCTCTATTCTGTATTCTATGTTCTGTGTTCCACATTCTACATTCTAGTCTATGTTCTTCTATATTGCATATTCTACTTTTTGTATTTTATATTCTTTATTCTATATTCTACATTGTAAACTCTATATTCTGTGTTCTATAATCTATATTCTTTTATATTCTATAATCTACCTTGTATATTCTTCAATAATCTTATAATCTATATTCTTCTATATCATATATTCTATATACCATATTCTTCTACATTCTATCTTCTACATTCTGCAGTCTGTATTCCATATTCCTCTATATGCTATATTCCACGTTCTATATTCTATATTTTATATGCTATATTCTTCTACATTCTGTATTGTATATTCTTCTGTATTCTAAATTCTTCTATAATATATCTTCCATATTCTTTTATATTCTATAATTTTCTATACTGTATATTCCTGTATATTCAGTATTCTATATTATTCTACATTCTATACACATCTACATTCTATACTCTATATTCCATATTCTATATAATTCTATATTCTTCTATATTCAATACCTATATTCTTTTATATTCTATGTTCTTCTGTATAATATATTCTTCTGTATTCTATATTCTACATTCTGTATTCTTCTATATGCTATATTTTTCTATAATCTGTGTTCTATATTTTGTATTCTTCCATATTCTATAATCTAATATTTCTCTAATTTGTATATTGTACATTCTACATTCTAATTTCTTCTGTATCTTCTTCTATATTTTGTATTCTATATTCCACATTCTGCTTTGTAAATTCTATATTTTATACTCTTCTATATTCTATATTCTATGTTCTATATTCAACTATATGCTATATTCTATATTCTAGTTTCTAGATTCTTGATCCTACATTCTATATTCTTCTGTTTTCTGGGTTCTATATTCCACAGTCTACATTCTTCTACATTCTGTACACTATAATCTTGTATAATGTATATTCTACATTCCATATTCTTCTATATTTTATATTCTATATTCTTCTATTTTCTCTATTCTATATTTTGTATTCTTCTATATTCTATATTTTTCTATATTCTATACACTATATTCTTCTGTATTCTATATTTCTCTATATTCTATATCCTTCTATATTCTAGATTTCATTTTCTACATTATTCTATATTCTATTTTCTTTTATATTCTGTATTCTGTCTTCTGTGTTCTGTTCTATATTCTATATTCTTCAATATTCTATATCCCATATTCTGTATTCTATATTCTTCTATAGTTTACATTCTATATTTTTGATATTATTTAATCTATATTGTTGTATATTCTATATGCTACAGTGTATATTCTATATTCTTTGATATTCTATATTCTTATATTCTACATTCTATATTCTCTTTTCTACACTATATTATTCTATATTGTATATTCCACATTATGCATTCTATATTCTGTATTCTATACTCTATATTGTACACTCAACATTATATATTCAAAATTTTTCTATATTCTATATTCTTCTATAGGCTATATTCTGTGTTCTGTGTTCTACATTCTATACTCTATATTCTGTATTCTCTTATATTCTATAATGTATATTCTTCTGCATTCTCTATTCTACTTTCCATATTCTAAATTCTTCTATATTCTATAATCTATGTACTTCTGCATTCTGTATTCTGTGTTCTGTATTCTATATTGTACATTTTATATATGTTATTCTGTATTCCATATATGTCATAATTCCGTATTCTATATTCTTCTGTATACTATATTCTTCTACATTCTATAGTTCATATTCCATAAACTGTATTCTATATTCTATACTCTACATTCTATATACTTCTATATTCTGTAATCTATATTCTTCTCTATTCTATATTCTACATTCCTCAATCTATATTCTTCTATATTCTATACTCTACATTCTATATTTTATAATCTACTTCTACATTGTATATTTTATATTCTTCTATACTGATTATTTTATATCTTATATTGTATTTCCATTTTCATGAATATCCTATATTCTATGTTCTTCTATATTCTATCTTTTATCTTTTGTGTTCTAGATTCTATAATCTGTATTCTATGTTCTGTTCTCTATATTCCATGATTCTATATTGTATAATCTGTATGATTCTGTATTCTATATACTTTTTTTACTATATTTTATATTCAACAGTCTACATTCTATATTCTTCTATTTTCTTTATTTTTCTCTATTCTTCTATATTATCGTCTATATTCTTCTGTAATTTATAATCTATACTCTTCTACATTCTATATCCTATATTCTATGTTCTATATTCCACATTCTATATTCTGTTCTTCTATATTCTATCTTCTATGTTCTAATTGTATATTCTATATTCTTCTATATACTATATTCTTCTATGTTCTATATTCTTCTATATTCTGTATTCTATATTGTATAATCTACATTCTATATTCTAGAAGCTATATTCTTCTACATTCTATATTCTGTATTCTTCTATTTTCAATATTTTATATCTTATATTCCATATTCTTCTATAGTCTATATTGTATGTTCCATACTCTGTATTCTATATCCTATATTCTACATTCTGTATTCTATATTCTTCTATATTGTATATTCTACATTCTATATCCTTCTGTATTCTATAATCTATATTTTTCTATATTCTTCATTGTGCATTCAATATTCTATATTCCTTGATACTCTATAATCTATATACTTCTAAACTCTATGTTCTATATTCTTGTATATTGTATATTCTATTTTCATCAATGTTCTATATTCTATATTTTTTGTTTTCTTTCTTCTGTGATCTGTATTCTATGTTCTGTACTCTATATTCTATAATCCACATTCTGTTCTGTATTCTTTATTCTATATTGTATATACTATATACTGCATTTTACATTCTAAATTTTTCTGTTTTCTATATTCTACATTCTATTAGATTCTTCTATATTCTCCACTCTACATTCTATATTCTAAATTTTTCTATATTCTGTATTCTTCTATAATCTATATTCTGTATCCTATATTTTACATTCTTTATTCTTCTATATTCTAAAATCTATATTCTTCTCTATTCTCTATTCTAAATTCTATTTTCTATATACTTCTATATGCTATAATCTATGTACTTCTACAGTCTATGTTCTGTGTTGTATATGCTATATAGTATATACAACATTCTACATTCTTCTATGTTGTACATTTTACATATTATATTCTATATTCCATTTTTATTGATATTCTATATTTTTGTATATAAGACATTCTTCTGCAATCTGTATTCCATAGTCTATATTCCATTTTTGTCAATATTCTATATTCTTCTATACTCCATCTTCTGTGTTCTAAATTCTACATTCTATATTCGGTTCTCTATACTGTAGATTCTTCTGTGTTCTAAAATCTATATTCTTCTATATTCAATATTCGTCAATATTCTGTATTCCATATTCTTCTATGTACTTAGTTCAATATTCTATATTCCTTAGTCCATATTCTGTATTCTATATTCTTCTATATACCATATTCTATATTCTTCTATATTCTACTTTCTATATTCTTCTGTGTTCTATAATCTATATCCTTCTATATTCAATATTCTATATTCTAAATACCTTATTCTATTTTCTATGTTGTACATATTATATTCTGTATTCTTCTATATTGTATATTCATATTCTAATTCTATATTCTAAATTTTTCTGTATTCTATATTCCTGTATATTCTGTATTCTGAATTCTATATTCTTTATTTTATATTCTACATTCTAAACTCTATATCCTATTTTCTTCTATATTCTACATTCTCCATACTACATTCTATGTTCTATATTCTTCTGTATTCTATAATCTGTATTCTACATTCTATATTCTTTATTCTGTATAGTGTATTCCATATCCTATATTATATATACCATATTCATCACTGTTCTGTATTCTTCTATAATCTATCTTCCATGTTCTGTCATCTTTATTCTATATTCTGCGTTCTATTATCTTCTATATTCTGTATTCTTCTGTATTGTATATTCTTTTATAATGTACATTCTCTATTCTATATTGTTCTATATTTTATATTCGTCCATATTCTATATCCTTCTCTATACTATATTCTTCTATAATCTATATCTTATCTTCCAAATTCTATATTCTACATTCTGTATTCTGTATTGCATATTCCATATTTTATATTCTACGTTCTTCTATATTCTGTATTCTACATTCTGCATTCTTGTATATTTTATATTCTTCTATATTCTATATTCTTTGTTCTACATTCTAAATTCTATATTCGTCTATGTTCTATATTCGTCTATATTCTATATTCTACATTCTATTTTCTATATTCTGTACTCTATATTCTGCTTTGTCATTCTATATTTTATATTCTATAATCTTTATTCTTCTATATGCTATATTCTACATTCTAATGTTTTCTATATTCTATATTCTCACTCTACATTCTATATTCTAAATTTTGTATATTCTATATACTTCTATATTCTATAATCTATATTCTTCGGAATTCTATATTCTCTCTTCTATGTTCTGTATCTATACTCTATATGCTTCTTTATTGTATAATCTATATACCTCTACATTCCATATTCTGTATTCTATATTCTTCTGTTTCACATTTTATATATTATATTCTATATTTCATATTTGTCAATAGTCTATATTTTCTATATACTATATTCTTCTTTATTTTATATTCTTTATTCCATATACTACATTCTGTATTCTGTATTGTATAGTCTATAGTCTGCATTCTATATTCTGAATTCTTCTATATTCTTTATTCTTCTCTTGTTTATATTCTGTGTTCTGTATTCTATATTCTACATTCTATATTCTGTATTATTCTATATTCTACTTTCTATATTCTAAATTTTTCTATACTCTATTTTTCTCTATTCTCTATTCTGAATTGTATATTCTATATTCTGTACTATACATTCTAAACTCTATATTCTGTATTCTTGTATATTCTATATTCCATATTCTATGCTCTACACTCTACATTCTACATTCTTTAATCTATATTCTACCTTCTACATCCTGTATTCTTCTATACTGTATGTCCTATATCCTGTTTTTTTTATATCCTGTATTCTATAGTCAATATACTGTATTCATCAATATTCTATATTCTTCTATGTTCTATCTTCTGTCTTGTGTATTCTATATTCTGGCATATATTCTATGTTCTACGTTCTATATTCTTTGATATTCTATATTCTTCTGTATTCTGTGTTCTACCTTCTCCTGTAATCTATATTCTTTTATATTCTGTATTCTATCTTCTATATTCTTCTATATATCATATTCTTCCATATTCTATATTATTTATTCCATATTCCATATTTTACATGCAACACTATTCTAAATTCTTCTATATTCTACATTCTAAATTCTATGTTCGTCTATATTCTATACTCTTCTATATTCTATATTCCATACTCTGTATTTGATATTCTATGTTCTATATTTTATATTCTATATTTTTTTTATATTCTACTATATATTATATTCTTCTATATTCTGTATTCCATATTCTATAGTCTACATTCTATATTCTTCTATATTCTATATGCCATATTCTATAATCTATATTCTATTTTCTATCTTCTATATAAAATTTTTTATATTCTTCTATATTCTGTGTTCTATATTCTTCAATATTCTGTATTCCATAATGTATATTCTATATTCTCCTATACTCTATATTCTTCTTTACTCTGTATTCTATCTTCTTTTTTCTTTTATATTCTGTATTGTATTGTATATTCTATGCTCTTCTATATACTATATGCCTTTATATTTTATATGCCTTATTCCATATTCTACATTCTGAATTCTTCTGTATTCTATATTCTACATTCTTAGTTCTATATTCTTCTATATTCCATATTCCTTTATATCCTATTTCTATATTTTTCCATATTCAAAGTTCTGTATTTCATTCTCTGTATTCTATATTGTGTATTCAAAGTTCTATGTTCTATATTCTATATTTTTCTGTATGGCATATTCTATGTTCCATACTCCATATTCTATATGCTATATTCTACATTCTCTATTCTATATTTTACATTCTACAATCTATGTTCCATGATCTTCTATATTCTATAATCTGTATTCTGCTATAGTCTGTAGTCTTTATTCTATATTTTATATTCTATATTCTGTATTCTACATTCTATATAACAAATTCTATATTCTATGTTCTTCTATATGCTATATTCTTCTATATTCTGTATTGTATAGTTTCCTATTGTCTATATTCTTCTATAATGTATATTCTACATTCTTCTGTGTACTGTATTGATATTCTTATATATTCTCTATTTTTCCATATTCTGTATTCTATATTCTTCTATATTCTATATTTATATTCTTTATTCTTCTACATTCTGTGTTCTATATTATTCTATATTCTTCTGTAATGTATATTCTATAATCTATATTCTTCCATACTCTATATATTCTTGTATATTCTATGTTCTTTTATATTTAGTATTCCATCTTCTGTTTTATGTGTTCTATGTTCTATATTCTTCTGTATTCTGTATTCCACATTCTAAATTCTATGGTCTTCTATATTTTTGATTTTCCTATATCCTATGTTCCATATTCTCCATTCTATATTCGATGTTCTATGTTCTTTATTCTACATTTTTCTCTATACTATATTCGTCTGTATTCTATACTCCATATTGTATATTGTAATTCTATATTCTAAAATCTTCTATATTCTACATTCTGTATTCTTCTAGATTCTAGATTTTTCTATATTCTATGTTCTATATTCAATCTTCTATTTTCCATATTTTTACCATGCTATTTTTTATTAAAAAAGTTTTTTTTATATATTTGTGTATTCTGTATTCCATATGCTTTATACTGTATTCAACATTCTATATTCTACTATATTCCATATTCTATACTCTCCTATATTCTATATTTTACATTCTACATTCTATATTCCATAATATTTTATATTGTATAATTTATAATCTTCTATATTCTACAATCTATATTCTCCTAAATTCTTCGTTCTATATTTTGCATTCTCTATTGTGTATTCTACATTCTACATTTTATATTCTCCTGTATTCTATATTCTAAATTTATATTCTATTTTCTTCTGTATTCTGTATTCTTTATGCTATAATCTTCTATAATGTATATTCTATATTCTTCCTTATTCCAAATCCTCTATACGCTATATTCTTCTGTTTTCAAAGTTCTTTTATATTCTGTATTCTATCTTCTATCTTCAGTGTTCTATGTTCCATATTCTATATTCTTTATTTTAAATTCTCTATATTCTATAATCTATGTTCTATGTTTTTCTATAGTCTATATTTTTGTATATTCTATATTTCATACTCTGTATTCTATATTAAAAAAAGATGTTCTATATTGTATATTTTTCTACATACAATATTCTTCTATATTCTATATTGCGTATTTCGTATTCCATATTCTATATTCTACATTCTGCATTCTATATTTTAAATTCTTCCATATTCTATGTTCTGTATTCTATATTCTAAATTCCATGTTCTTCCATATTCTTCTATATTCTATATTTTTCTGTATTCTATATTCCATATTTTACATTCTTCCTTCTATATTCTATATTCTTCTATCTTGTATTCTATATTCTTCTATACTGTATATTCTGTATTTTACATTCTATATTCCATTTTCTTCTATATTCTATATTCTGTATTCTTTATACTTTATTTTATATTCTATATTTTGTATTCTACATTCTATATTCTATGTTCTATATTCTTCCGTACTCTATATATTCTATATTTTATATTCCATACTCTGTGTTCTATATTCAATGTTCTTTTTCTATATAATTTTCTGTAGTCTACATTCTACATTTTATGCTCTTTATTATTATTTTTTATTCTTCAACAGTCTGTCTCATATATTCTTCTATATTGTATATTCTGTATATTACATTCTACATTCTATATTCCATAATCTTCTTTATTCTATAATGTATATTCTCTATATTATGTATTTTTGATTCTATATTCTACATTCTATATTCCAAATTCTATATTTTACAATATTCCATTGTCTGTATTCTATATTCAATGTTGTTTTCTATATTCTATATTTTTATAATTTTCTGTATTCTATATTCCATATTCTGTATACTATATTCTACATTCTCTTATATTCCATCTTGTTTATTCTATATTTACTTCTACATTTTATATTCCAGAATCTTCTCTATTCTATAATAGTCTATATTCTATGGTCTTTATTCTATATTTTATATTCTGTATTCTACTTTGTACATACTCTATTCTATAATTTTCTATGTTCTGTGTTCCATACTCTGTATTCCATATTAAATATTTGATGTTCTATATTCTATATTTTTTATATACTATATTCTTCTGAATTCTACATTCTATATGACATATCCTACATTCTGCATTTTATATTTTATATTCTTCTATGTTCTGCATTTCATAATCTTCTAAATTCTTATTCTACATTCTATAATCTATTATAATCTATATTCTATCTGCTATATTCTATATTTTAAATTCTAATTCTATATTCTACATTCTACGTTTTAAATTTTTCAATATTCTTTATTCTCTATTCCATATTCTATGTTCTACATTCTATATACCATTTTTTCTGTGTTCTACCTTTTGTATGCTAAATTTTTCTGAATTCTATCTTTTTCTATATTCTATATTTTTTATTGTATATTCTACCTTTTAATCTCCATCTTCTACAATCTAATACTCTCCATTCTACATTCTATATTCCTCTATATTTTGTTATCTATATTCTTCGACTTTCTCTATTCTATACTCTTCAATAGTGTATATGCTATTCCCTATATTCCATATTTGTCCGTATTCTATTTTCATCTATGTTCTATCTTCTATGTTCTGTAGTCTGTAGGTGTCAGCATCTGGGATAAAGGATTCGGGACCTTGCCTGGGGCAGAAGGCAGCCTAGGTCAGCGGATACTTGGAAGTCTAGTGACTTCCGACACTGCTGCCAGTGACAAATGGTGACTTCCACACTCACATATCCCCTGGTGGTAGAATGATAGTGATGGGTGGAGAAACATTGCTGTGGAGCACACTTTCAATGGTGCACTGGCCAAAGCAAAGGCCAGGGCGGGTAGTGGACGTCATGGAGTTGAATGGCGAGCCAGTGAAGGGCCAAGTATTCCTCCTGTACGTGGCAAACAGGTGATCCGTGTCACAAAGTCCATAAAGCGTTGGACTGCTGGGGCCCAGGCTGCCAGGATTTTGGCCCTGCCTTCGGGGCCTGGCCACATACGCAGCATTCCACCGCAGGCGGGGATAGGTAGACATCAAAAATTTGGAAAATGGCACTGTCTCCTCGATTTCCCTGGCATCGGCCTTTTTGAGCGGCACGATTTTTTTCCTAGTAGAATAAGGCACTGATGGAGAAAGGCAGGATTATGTGTGCAGGAAAGGTGTGTGCTGAGAGGGTGAGGACGTTGAGACCAGGTTGGGATCTTCAGTCCAGGAGAGGCTACTGGCAGGTGTGGGTCAATGTTCTCTACCCATCCCACGTGGTGGGGGGAGGTTTTCACCATACAAAGCAGCAGTGGAATTATTCGTCGCCAGAGAGGTTGCATCTGCCCACAAGCTCCACCTGGCCAGGGTCCGCCCCTACCCTATTGCCTATGTCAATCAACAGAAGCTAAGACCTTCCAGAGAGACTACCTACTATTCTCTACCCACGGGAAGGTGGTATAGCCAGAAGTCTCCCCTGTTTCATCTCCAGGCTCTCTCTGAGACCCTTCATACTTGTGATGTGTCTCAGGGGTAGAATGAAGAGATTTCTCTGAAAGAACACATACAGAGAGGGGCTATAGATGCTGAGGAAGGGCGTCTTTCCTACGGATACCCTAGCTTAAGTGGAAAAGAGATACCTGCCTGCTGCCCAGTGTGTCAAACCTATTCACATGAGGGGTTCCCTACTCTGAAGTTATTCCCTGGGTGCCCTCAATTTTGTGGCCAAAAACAGAAGGGGCCATTGTGTGTCCATGGGTAAAATGGAGGGATCTGAGGAACTGGCCTGTTGGGCTGGACCTCTCCTATTAGCTCAGTGTTTGTGACTCATCCCGGTCAGAAATTCCGGGCAGCCTTCCGGTGGTTGTCTCCATGGTGATTGGGAAAGAAGCCTTAGGCCCTGCACTCAGCCTTCACCTGGCCTACATGGCCTCTTTACCCTCATCCAGAACACTGTGCGGATGAAAGAAAGGATGTCGGCCAGTGAGCACGTGTCCTCATTTCCTTGGAAGGATTAGGCTCCTTGCCTGGGCAGAAGACAGCCAAGGTCAGCCTGAGCCTAGACACCTAGTGACCTGTGACACTGCAGCCAGTGATAGATGTTGATTTCCACGCTCATGTATCCGTAGGTGGTGGATTCAGAGTGGTTGGAGGAAAAGTGTAACTAGAGATCACACACTCACAAGGGCATGGGCCAAAGGTCAGGGAAAATAACTGAGGTTGTGGAGCTCTAGCGGAGCCAGTCCAGGCCCCAGGTCTCCCTCCTGTTCGTGACAAAGAGGTAATCCATATGCCACCATCAGCAGACTCTGGACTGCTGGGGCCCTGGATGCCCGGATTGCGGCCTTGTCTTCGGAGAAGTGACACACATCCACTGTGCCAGCAGAGGCTGTGGCCCGGCAGAGAGCAAAATCTTGAAAACAGGGGCTTCAGTTGACTTTGCCTGTGCTCTCCTTTGGCTGAGTGCCATCGTGTGTTTCCTAGCAGGAGAAGGCATTCGTGGAGAGAGGCGGATTCCATGTGTGCAGGCAAAGTGTGTGCTGAGATGATGAGTCGCTGGAGACCAGGGTGGACTCTTCAGACCCAGGATAGGCCTCTGGCAGGTATGTGTCAATGTTCTCTGCCCATGGCACTCAGCCGGGTATTTGCATACACTGTTATCAGTGGAATTAGTAGTCTCCGGAGAGGTTGCCACATGTCAGCAAGCTTCACCTGGACAGGGTCCACCCGTGATGCAGCTCCCCAATCAAGCACTACTCTCTAGAGCTTCCAGATATACTACCAGATCTTCTCTGCCCATGGGCAAGCAGTACAGCCAGACGCCTTCCCCCTTTGCTCTTTCGTCTCTAGGCACTCTGTCAGGAACTCCAAGCTGTGAAGTGACAACGGGGAGAAGGAAGAGATTTCCGAGAATGAACACATACAGAGAGAGGCAAGAGATGCTGAGTGGGGATGCCTTGCGTACTGATATCTTCAGGAAAGTGGGAAAGAGGTACCTGGCCTGCTCTTCCAATGCCCTGAAGCAGTCCGCACCAGGGGCTCCCTTGTGCCTGCGTAGCGCTGTGCTCAAATCCTGTGGCTACTAGATGTCCTAGGTCACAATGGAGGGCCCTGTGTCATCTTTCTGGTGGGTCGGATCTCTGCCATTGGATCAGTCTTCTCACCAGGCCCATCATAAGCTCCGCCCACTCTTCCGGTGGGGAGACATTCTCCATGGTGATGGCAAAGAAGCCTTAGCCCTGCCCACCTGGCCTTCACTTCACCTACCTGGCCCTCTGACCCTCACTCAGACCTCTGTGTTGATAAAAATTAATTTTCGCCAGTGCCCAGGTGTCAGCATCTGGGATAATGGATTCAGGACCTTGCTTGGGGCAGAAGGCAGCCTAGGTCAGCTAGTACCCGGAAGTCTAGTGACTTGTGACACTGCTGTCAGTGACACATAGTGACTCCTACACTCACATATCCCCTGGTGGCAGAATGATAGTGATGGGTGAAGAAACATTGCTCTAGAGCACACGTTCAATGGGGCAGCAGCCAAAGCAAAGGCCAGGGCCAGTAGTGGACGTCGTGGAGCTGAATGGCGAGCCCATGAAGGGGCCAAGGATCCCTCCTGTATGTGGCAAACAGGTCATCCAGGTCCCCAAGTACATAAACCATTGGACTACAAGGGCCTAGGCTGCCAGGATTTCAACCTTGCCTTCAGAACCCGGCCACATACACAGCTTTGCACCAGAGGTGGTGACATGTTGATAGGAAACATATGGAAAATGGCAGTGTCCCTTCGATTTCCCTGGCATCGTCCTTTTTGAGCAGCATGCTTTTTTTCCTAGTAGGATAAGGTACTGATGGAGAAAGGCAGGATTATTTGTGCAGGAAAGGTGTGTGCTGAGAGGGCGAAGACATTGAGACCAGGTGGGGATCTTTAGTCCCAGGAAAGGCCCCTGGCGGGTGTGGGTCAATGTTCTCTACCCATCCCACTTGGCAGGTCTAGGTTTTCACCGTACAAGACACCAGCAAAATTATTCGTCGCCAGAGAGGTTGCATCTGCCCACAAGTTCCACCTGGCCGGGGTCCGCCGCTACTGTATTGCCCATGTCAATCAACAGAAGCTAAGACCTTCCAGAGAGACTACCTGCTATTCTCTACCCACGGGGAAGCTGTAGAGGCAGAACCCTCCCCTTTTTCATCTCCAGGCAATCTCTCAGGCCCCTCATACTTGCGATGTGTCTCAGGGGTAGAATGAAGAGATTTCTCTGAATGAACACATACAGAGAGGGGCCATAGATGCTGAGGAAGGGCGCCTTCTCTACTGATACCCTAGCGTAAGTGGGAAAGAGGTACCTGCCTCCTAACCCAGTATTTCCAACTTGTACGCATCAGGCGTGGTCTACTGTGAAGTTATTTCCTAGGTGCCCTCGATTTTGTGGCCAAAGACCGAAAGGTCCGTTGTGTATCCATGGGTAAAATGGAGGGTTCTGCGGAACTGGCCTGTTACGCTGGACCTCTCCTATTGGCTCAGTGTTTGTGACTCGTCCCCGTCAGAAGTTCCACCCAGCCTTCCGGTAGCTGTCTCCAAGGTGATTGGGAAAGAAGCCTTAGGCCTCGCACTCAGCCTTCAACTGGCCTAAATGGCCTCTTTACCCTCATCGAGACCGCTGTATGGATGAAAGACAGGATGTCGGCTACTGACCACGTGTCCTCATTTCCATTGAAAGATTAGGCTCCTTGCCTGGGCAGAAGACAGCCAAGGTCAGCCTGAGCCTAGACACCTAGTGACCTGTGACACTTCAGCCATTGATAGATGTTGATTTCCACACTCAGGTACCCACAGGTGGAGGATTCAGAGTGGTCAGAGGAGAATTGTAACTACAGATCACACACTCACGAGGGCACGGGCCAAAGGTCAGGGAAAATAGTTGAGTTCGTGGAGCTCTAGTGGAGCCACTCTAGGGCCCAGGCTTCCCTCCCGTACGTGACAAAGAGGTAATCCATATGCCACCATCTGTACACTCTGGACTGCTGGGGCCCTGGATGCCCACATTTCGGCCTTGTCGTCGGAGAAGTGATGCACATGCAGTATGCCAGCGGAGGCTGTGGACCAGCAGAGGGCCAAGTCGAAGCCTCGAGACGCCAGCGTATTGTAAGATTTTAATCTCATTTCCTTTTCTTTTATTTCAAATGAGTAATCCGGTTAAGTATTATTCATTTCTTTATTGCTCCCAAGGCAGAACGTCTCCCGGGCAAGCGGATCAGCCAGCTGCACCTGGCGGTGCCAAAGGATTTTCCGAAAGAGAGCGGGTCTCCATCGCTTCCCCAGGACGACATCAACGGCCTTCTCTTTGGAACAAACCGCGGAATGGGACACTGATTGTGTCAAAAGAATCCTGACTAACCCTCCGTACAACGGTGCGTTCTGTCCAATTATCCAGGCATTGCCAACCCGAGAGGAGAAGAGAGAGAAGGCGACGGAGAGAGGGCTCGGGAGGGAGGGGCGTGGGCCGCACACGCAAGGGTACCCGCCGGGCCCGCCCTCCCCCCAAAGCCCCAACCCAGCTCCACTAGCGGCGGGATGTGTAGGCGCACCAGCCAGCGGGGCAGGGAGCTCATCCTGCTAAGGCGATGGGCGGGGTGGGGGCAACCACCTTGGGGGAGGCGCAGATCTGCCGCCAATAGAACCGTCTGTGGGAAAGAGGCTATCAGAAACTCAGAGTCCCTCCTGGCCTTAATAGGCGGGATATCGCTAGGATCACAATCAACTCACCGTCTGGCAGGATTGCGGGGTCAAGACCCTTGGCAGCCTGAGAATCCAAGGAATCCAGGATTCTCAGACTTGTCTGGTGCTTCTGGGATTTGTGATCCGTCCTAATTACCCCGGGGGTTGTAAATCCTACCCTCTGTGATGGTTTTTATGATGTTAATGAGGCAGGAGCACAGGCGGCGGTTATGTCAATGAGGGAGGAGGCAAGGTACAGGATTAGGTTGTATGGGCAGGCAGTCCCTTTTGAGACAGAAAAGAGAGAAGCTAGCAGAGAGGAGAGGGACCAGTGGGCGCCAAGGAAGAAGAGGCAGAGGCAGAGCGCGTCCTTCGGACCTCGGGTCCCTGCACTGAGCAGCTCGTAGACCAGAAGATGACTGATGACTAGGGCCTTCACCCAGAGCTGACAGACAGGGAACTCCTTCCCCAGGCGCTGGCTCCCTGAATTGGGACTCGTCGCCTGGTCGACTGTGAAAGAATACATTTCTGTTTGTCAAAGCCACGCACGGGTGCTAGTTCTGTCAGGGCGGCACCAGCGAACTAAGGCGCCTGGGAATCCCAGTCCGGTCCCCCAGCCCCCACCGACCTGACAAGGTGCCGGAAAATCCTTCCATTGGAAATGCATTCCTCGGACGCAACACACTAATAGGACGACCGTTGCCAAATCCCCTGATAAAATCTCTACTTCCACTTAGGAGTGAGTCATCCTGCCCTTCAACGCTTTCCTCCAAGGCCTCAGGTACTTAATGAAGGACTCCGGTGGGTCAGGTGATTTCCCACATGGGCCTTGGGGCCTTCCTTTGCTGCGCAAAGCATTCCGGGTGTGGCTGAGTCCCGCGTTTCCGGGAGCTGTTCACTTGGCCGCGAGTCTCCGTGCAGTCCGGCTGACTTGCCGCGATGGATCCGACCGGCGCTTCGAGTCGCTCTCAAAATCCACGAGGCCGACGAGAGAGGTTGGTTTTGAAGCCCAGTCAAAGAGAGACCCTGCAAGCAGCGTTTGAACAGAACCCCTACCCTGGTATAACTACCAGAGAAGAACTCGCCAGAGAAACCGGCATCGCGGAGGATCGCATTCAGACTTGGTTTGGAAACCGCAGAGCAGGTCACCTAAGGAAGAGCCGCTCGGCCTCTGGACAGGCCTCCGAAGAAGAGCCGTCCCAGGGACAGGGAGAGCCTCAGCCTTGGTCTCCGGAAAATTTCCCCAAAGCGGCCAGACGAAAACGCACACGCATCACCACATCGCAAACGAGTCTCCTAGTCGAGGCCTTCGAGAAGAACCGGTACCCTGGTAACGAGGCCAAGGAAGAACTGGCTCAACGAACTGGCCTTCCGCGATCCCGAATTCACGTATGGTTTCAGAACCGAAGAGCTCGGAAGCCGGTGCAGAGCGCGAGTGCACCGCCGAAGTCCTTGGCAGACAGCCCGACTCCTGCGGCCACGCTTCCACTTGACCAGAGCGACCTGTCCTCTGTACAGAGCACCTACCCTCTCGGCCCACCCTCCCATCCTTCCAGCAGCAACCAAGCCATCCTACCTGTTCTCACTGAGTCCCGTACACCGTTTCTTCCTTCGGAACCCACCCAGGGCTGTGCCGACCAAGCACCAGGTGCCGTGATGGACCAGCCCGCCCTGATTGTGAAGAAGACAGCAGAGACCTCTCACGCGCCGGGAACACACCTGAACCAATCGCCAACAGGACCCACTGTGGGAGACAGGCTGTCAGACCCTCAGGCTCCTTTCTGGCCCCAATACCCAGGAAATGACCGGGATCGTGACCAACACGCTGTCTCGGCAGGGTGGCTCGCCCAAGACCCTTCTCGGCCTGACAATTCAAAGACGCAAGGGCAGGTTCCGGCTCAGCAAGTCACAGCTCCCTTCACGCAATGGGGCTGTGAGGTGGCCCAGGGTGTGACTGCCCGATGGGAACCCAGCCAAGAGACACTCCAGCAGCCCGGACACTCCGAGGCACACCTGTGGCCAGAGCCGGCACAATCGGCTCAAGGGTCATCTCATCCACCAGACCAAGACTGCCAGGAAACCGAGAGCCTTTTAGATGAACTCCTCTCCGCCCCAGAGTTGCAGGGAAAGTCCCAAACCTTTCTGAACGCGGATCCACAGGAGGAGGACCCTCCACAACTCGAACTCTCCCTCAGCGACATTGACTTTCAGACTCTGCTTGACGTGCTGCAAGATTGACCGAACCCACATCCAGGCATCTATCCCTTGAGGACGAATCCGTACAATGGAAAGAGATGCTGGACAGCCACGACGCGGTGTTCCGGAGCCGAAGGAACGCGGGAAGAAAGATAAGACTCTGGGAAACTTGGACCTAGCACATGGATGCAGCGCTGACTGTGCATCTTCAAGTCGTGGGGTGCCTGATCCTTTGGAGGCTCCTCGGTCTTGCCCCCGGAGGCACCCGGGGCACCAGGCGATGGACCCATTGGCTAAAGCCAGATGAACAAAAGCCTTCGCACGACTGATCGGAACTCCTCCCTGCCATCGTTGCCTCCTTGGCAGTCTGTGCAATCCACGAATCCTAAGCGAACCCCGGCGACGGAAATAGGTCTACCTTGTACACATCTCAACTTCTTTCCCTTCTGGCAAGATGGGCCCTCAAATTGGAAATTATTGGGTAGGTGTGTAGAGAAAGAGCGGACGCCCTCTCCACTCATAAGGGGATTTTTTTAAAAGGACAGTTTTTTTCTTTTTCTTTTCTTTCTTTTTTAACATGTTTCTTTTCCCTTAGGTGTGAGAGTGGGAACTGGGAACTGGAAGACAGTTTGTTCCACAGCTATCACCGAAGGAACGATGGCACAGTTTACATCCCAGAGCAACCGCCCCCCTGTGAACGGATATCTCCCTTGGGCCACTCTCAACACACAGAAGATGGACTGAAAGGCGTTAGAGCAACACCATTCCATCGCCGAAGAAAGTGTATCGATGCGATTGCTGTCGCACGTGTTTGGAGTAATGTATATATATTCCGGGTCATATCTGTCCAGACACTTGCCCAACTTATTAATAATTAAGTTTTTATACATAAACACCAGGCCTCTTTCTTAGCGTCTTTCACCTGAGACTCCTCCCATCGTCGTTGGACGTGGTAGCCTCGGAAAGGTGATAGAGATTATCGAGCTGGATGAAGGAGTTCATTGGTAGAACAGACAGATAGTTGAAACCATAAAAATGAAAACAAATTGCCGCTATTGAAACACAGAGAACATGCATGCGAAACAAAAAATCTCCAGAGCACAAAGGATTGGGAAATGACAAGTGCCTCTCCAGGGCCTCTGCCCCATTCCTATGGTCCAAAGCTCCTACCCCCATCCCAGACGGCTACGCACTCCCCCACTTGCCCAGTAGGAATGAAGTCATACTGCCCGCTCTTCTTCCTCCTGCGGTTTCTGCCTTTCCTGGCGTCTAGGCATTTGGTCCCACCAGCCCGCCACTGCCTGTCTGACCCTTTGTGCCTCCTCATTGCTTGCTGACCACTTGGGAAGGGGCCGATGTGTCCACAGCGTGGCCACCTTTGCGCATTACCGAATCTCTTGATTTTCGTCGGTCAGAAGGGTTTCTTAAGGGAACCAATGGGTTAAAGGAAGGAGCAACCAAGAAGGGAAGTGAAGAAAAGAAGGAATGTGTGACTCAGGAGACTATTTGCTTCGTTCCCTCTGGGCTCCTGAGCCTGAGCTTTGGCGACCCCGGGCTGTCCGGACTGAAGAGGAGATGACGCCGGAGCTTAGACGCCCTAAGCCCTCGCGGCTCTTCAAAGGCCCCGGGTGGAGAGCGGCGGGTTCAGCGTGAATTAGCACCTCGCCCTCGCCCTCGCCCTCGCCCTCGCCCTCGCCCTCGCCCTCGCCCTCGCCCTCGCCCTCGCCCTCGCCCTCGCCCTCGCCCTCGCCCTCGCCCTAATCCTAGCCCTAGCCCTAGCCCTAGCCCTAGCCCTAGCCCTAAACCCCCCAGCCCTAACCTGAACTATAGCCCTAAGCCTACCCTTAACCAAAACCCTCCTGAGCCTGAGCTTTGGCGATCCCAGGCTGTCCGGGATTGAAGATGAGATGACGCCGCAGTTCAGAGGCCCTGAGCCCTCGCGGCCCTTCAAAGGCCCCAGGCGGAGAGCGGAGGGTTCAGCGTGAATTAGTCCCTCCGAGGGGTGGGGGGCTGGTCTGGGGAGGGGGAGGGCGGATAGCTCAGACGGGGTTCAGTGTGTCCAGAAGCGAGTCAGGGAGAGCTAGAGGAGGCGACGAGGTCCGCGCGGTGTCAAGGCCCTCCGCAGAGGCCTGCTCCCCAGGTCAGGGCAGATGGCGAAGGCCCTAGGCTGGAGCGGGAAGCCCGGGAGCTCCCGGCGCTTGGAGGGGACCAGGCCGCGCTCTCGAGGGGAGGCTGCGCCCTCTGGCGGCCGCGGGCGGCAAGGAGGCGGGCCCGGAGCCTGGGCGGCAGCTGAAGGCGGGTCAGGGAGGTGAGTCCGGGAATGAGTCCGCGACAAACTCAGTGGGTCCAGGAGAGCAAATTTATCCCGGGCCGACTGCGCGCCTACGTGACTACCTAAAGGGGTTGACCTGCTTTTCCCAGTGAAGTCACGGGATGGGGGTCGTGGAGAAGCGGACCCAACCGGGTGACACTGTCACAGGGCCACACCAAAACGACTGTCCAGAAACGTCGCCGATGCGTTCCAGCAGACGTAGGTTATTTTGAAAACGATATCCCTGGAGTTACACATACCTACAGAAACATTTTTCGCAAGCCGTGCTTACGTGCGTCGATACAACTACAAGGTTAAAGAAGCTATGCGAACCTCCCTTCGGAACCTGATAAAGCACTGTGGGGAGAGATGTGGCGATCACCCGATTACAAGGACGCTTGGAAACGCGTGGTTCCGCGGTCTGTCTGCTGTTGTTTTCTTGGCCGCTGGGCTTTTTGTAGTCGCTGATTTGGTCAAAGTTTCTGCTGTTTTAGGTACGATATTGTGGGAATTAGTATTTGTGAGCCGGGGTCAGTTATGTCTAGATAGATATGCATGTCTATTTTTTCTATATAGTTATTTTTTGGAGGATGAAGTAGTAACTCAAGGTGAAAGAAGGAGCGATGTTAGGATAAAAACCAACGCTGAATACTCTGTACGGTGCGGTATGAGAGGCGGTGGACTGCGCAGGTGACGCCCTCAGTTGCTGAACTGCGTGACACGAAGCCTCGAGACGCCACCGTATTGTGAGGTTTTAATCCTAACCTGAACCCTAAAGCTAATCCTAAAACCTAACCCTAACCCTAAACCCTAACCCTAAACCCTACCCCTAAACCCTAACCCTAAACCCGATCCCGAACCCAAAACCCGAACCCGAACCCCTAATCCCAACCACAACCCCAAACCCTAACCCTCACCCTCAACCTAAACCCTAATCCTAACCCTAACCCTAAACCCTAACCCTAACAACTGTAACCCTAACTGCAAACGTAACCCCAACCCCAAACCTAACCCTGACCCTAACCCCAATCCAACCACAAACTTAACCGCAGCCCTAACCCCAATCCTAATCCCAATCCTAATCCCCAACCCCAACCCCAAACCCAACCCCAAACCCAACCCTAACCCGACCCCGAACCCCCACACTGACCGTGGCCCTGACCCTAACCCTTAACCCGTAACCCTGACCCTAACCATAACCCTAACCCTAACCGTAAAACCCTGACCCTAACCCTAACCCTAACCCAACCCCAAGCCCAACCCCAACCTGAAACCCGAAACCCTAACCCTAACCGAACCCAACCCATCCCAACCCAACGCTAACCCTAACCCTAAACCTGACCCCGACCCTGGCCCCAATCCTAAACCCGAACTCTGACCCTAAACCCTGACACTAACCCTAACCCTAAACCCTAACCCTAACCCCTAACCGTAACCCGACCCCGACCCCGACCCCGACCCCTGACCCTAAACCTAACCCTTAACCCTTAACCATAACCCTAACCCTAAAACCCTAACCCTCTGATTTTTGTATGTTTATCTTATATCCCAATAGTCTGCTGAACTCTTCTATTAGTTTCAGTAGTTTTCTGGAGGATTCCTTAGGGTTTTCTGTGTATAAGATCATGTCGTCTGCAAAAAAAAAAAAAATATATATATATAATTTTTCTTCTTCCGTGCCAATCTGGATGCCCTTTGTTTCTTTATCTAGCCTAATTGCTCTGGCTAGGACCTCCAGCACAATGTTGAATAACAGCGGTGATAAAGGGTATCCTTGTGTGGTTCCCTATCTCAATGGGAATGCTTTCAGGCTCTCTCCATTTAGGAGGACGTTGGCTGTTGGCTTTGTATAAATGCCCTTTATTATGTTGAGGAATTTCTCTTCTTTTTCTGTTTTGCTGAGAGTTTTTATCCTGAATGGGTGCTGAATTTGTCAAATGCCTTTTCTGCATCAGTTGGTAAAATCATGTGATTCTTGTCTTTTATTTATTTATGTGGTGGATTACATTAATTGTTTTTCCAATGTTGAACCATCCCTGCATACCTGGTATGAATCCCACTTGGTCATGGTGAATTATTTTTTTGACATGTTGTTGAATTCTATTGGCTAGAATTTTGTTGAGGATTGTTGCGTATCAGTTCATGTGGAACATAGGTCTGTAATTTTCTTTTTTTGTGGTGTCTTCAGCTCGTTTTGGTATCAGGGATATGCTGGCTTCATAGAATGAGTTTGGGAGTATTCCGTCCTCTTCTATGGTCTGAAATACCTTTACTAGTAGTGGAGTTACCTCTTCTCTGAAAGTCTAGTAGAACCGTGCAGTGAAGCTGTCAGAGCCAGGACTTTTTTTGTTGGGAGTTTTTTGATTATCTTTTCAATCTCTTCTTTTGTTATCTGTCAATTTAGCTGTCCTACCTGTGTTTGTGTTAGTTTAAGTAGATAGTGTGTTTCTAGGAATTCATCCATTTCTTCTAGGTTTTCCAATTTGTTAGAGTACAATTTTTCATAGTAATCTGATAGGATTCTTTTAATTTCAGTTGGGTCTGTTGTAATATCACCCATCTCAATTCTTATTCGGGTTATTTGTTTCCTCTCTTGTTTTTCTTTTGTGAGTTTGGCCTATGGTTTATCAATTTTTTGATTTTTTCAAAGAACCAGCTTTTGGTCTTGTTAATTCTTTCAATTGTTTTTCTGTTTTCTATTTCATTTAGTTCAGCTCTAATTTTTATTAAATGTTTTCTTCTGGTGCCTGAGGGTTTCTTTTGTTGTTTTCTTTATATTTATTCAAGTTGTAGGGATAATTCTTAGATTTTGGCCCTTTCTTCTCTTTTGTATGTGTGTATTTATTGATATAAATGGACCTCTGAGCACTGCTTCCACTGTGTCCCAAAGTTTCTGATAGGAAGTGTTTTCATTCTCATTGAATTCTATGTATTCCTTTATTCCACCCTTAATGTCTTCTATAATCCAATCTTCTTTGAGCAGGGTATTGTCCAGTTTCCAAGAGTTTGATTTGTTTTCCCTGTTTTTTCTGTTATTGATTTCCACTTTTATAGCCTTATGGTCAGAGAAGATGCTTTGTAATATTTACATGTTTTGGATTCTGCTAAGGCTTGCTTTATGACCTAATATGTGGTCTATTCCAGAGAACGTTCCATGTGCACTAGAAAAGAAAGTATACTTGTTTGCTGTAGGTCTATGAGGCCATGTTGGTTGATTGTGGCATTTAAATCTTCCGCGTCTTTATTGATCTTCGTTCTGGATGTCCTGCCCTTTCCTGAAAGTGATGTGTTGAAGTCTCCTACTATTATTGTGGAGCTGTCTATCTCCCTTTTCAATGCTGATAGAGTTTGTTTTATGTATCTTTTAGCCCTATCGTTGCGTGCATGAACATTAAATATGGTTATATCTTCTTGGTATACTGTGCCTTTAATCACTATATAGTGTCCTTCCTTATCCTTTATGATGGACTTAACTTTAAAGCCTATTTGTCAGAAATTAACATTGCCACTCCTGCTCTTTTTTGATTGTTGTTTGCTTGATATATTTTTTCCATCTTTTGAGTTTTAGTTTGTTTGTGTCTCGAAGTCTAAGGTGTCTCTTGTAGGCAACATATAGACAGATCGTGTTTTTTAATCCATTCTGCCACTCTCTGTCTCTTTATTGGTACATTTAGTCCATTTACATTCAGTGTGATTATGGATATGTATGAATTTAATGTTATCATTTTGATGTCTCTCTGTGTGTGTTATTAACAGTTTCTTTTTCCCACTTAATTTTATGTGCTGAGTAGATTATATATAGTCCCTTCCTCATACTCTTTGTTGTTGATTTTGTTTCTGCTGTGTATTTTTTCTTGTATTTTATTTTGATGAGTAGAATACTTTGTCTCCTTTTGGTTACCTTATTATTTACCCCTGTTGTTGTTGTTAGGTGCCGTCGAGTCGGTTCCTACTCATAGAGACCCTATGCACAACAGAACAAAACACTGCCCGGTCCTGCGCCATCCTTACGTTCGTCGTTATGCTTGAGCTCATTGTTGCAACCACTGTGTCAATGCACCTTTTTGAGGGTCTTCCTCTTTTCTGCTGACCCGGTAGTCTGCCAAGCATGACGTCCTTCTCCAGGGACTCATCCCTCCTGGCAACATGTGCAAAGTTTGTAAGACGCAGTCTCACCATTCTTGCCTCTAAGGAGCATTCTGGCCACACTTCTTCCAAGACAGATGTGTTCGTTCTTTTGGCAGTCCATGGTATATTCAATATTCTTCGCCAACACCACAATTCAAAGGCGTCAACTGTTCTTCGGTCTTCCTTATTCATTGTCCAGCTTTCACATCCATATCATGTGATTGAAAATACCATGGCTTGGGTCAGGTGCACCTTAGTCTTCAGGGTGACATCTTTGCTCTTCAACACTTTGAAGAGGTCCTTTGCAGCAGATTTGCCCAATACAATGCGTGTTTTGATTTCTCCACTGCTGCTTCCGTGGGTGTTGATTGTGGATCCAAGTAAAATGAAATCCATGACAACTTCAATCTTTTCTCCATTTATCATGATGTTGCTCTTTGGTCCAGTTGTGAGCATTTTTGTTTTCTTTATGTTGAGGTGTAATCCATACTGAAGTCTGTGGTCTTTGATATTCATTAGTAAGTGCTTCAAGTCCTCTTCACTTTCAGCAAGCAAGGTTGTATCATGTGCATAACGCAGGTTGTTAAGAAGTCTGCCTTCAATCCTGATGCCCCGTTCTTCTTCATATAGTCCAGCTTCTCGGATTATTTGTTCAGCATACAGATTAAATTTACCCCTAGTTTTCTAAATTTAAACCTTACTTTCACATCTTTGTATCGCCATATCTTCCTGTCCATATGGAAGATCTATGATTACATTTCTTAGTCCCTCTTACTGTTTTAATGTTGAGGGTTTTTTTATCTTGCTTTTTTTTTTTTTTATTTCCCTGTCTGGGTTGACTTCTGATTGCTCTGCCCAGTGTTCTAGTCTTGGGTTGATGCCTGATATTATTGATTTTCTAACAAAAGAACTTCCTTTAGTATTTCTTGTGGTTTTGGTTGGTTTTTATGAATTCCCTAAACTTCTGTTTATCTGGATATGTCCTAATTTCCCCTTCATATTTAAGAGACAGTTTTGCTGGATATATGATTCTTGGTTGGCAATTTTTTTCCTTCAATTTTTTTTAAAAAGTCATCCCATTGCCTTCTTGCCTGCATGGTTTCTGCATAGTAGTCTGAGATTATTCTTATTGACTCTCCTTTGTAGGTGACTTTTTGTATATAAAAATACTCTATCTTTGGTTTTGGCAGGGATGATTATAATATGTCTTGGTGACTATCTTTTAACATCTACCTTATGTGGAGTTCGATGAGCATCTTAGATAGATATCTTCTCATCTTTCACAATATCAGGCAAGTTTTCTGCCAACAAATCAACAGTTCTCTCCGTATTTTCTGTTATCCCTCCCTGTTCTCCAGTCCCTCGCAGGTTATTTCTCTTGATAGAGTCCCACATGATTCTTAAAGCTTCTTCATTTTTTAAAATTCTTTTCTCCGATTTTTCTTCAAATATGTTACTGCCAAGTGATTTATGTTCAAGTTGAGAAATTATGGCTTCTACTTGCTCAATTCTGCTCCTCTGATTTTCTGTTGAGTTGTGTAAGTCTATAATTTTATTGTTAATCTTCTGAATTTCTGATTGCTGTCTGTCTATGGATTTTTCCAGCTTATTAAATTTTTCATTATGTTTCTGAACAATCTTTTAAATTTATTCAACTGCTTTATCTGTGTGTTTCTTGGCATGTTCTGTGTATTGTCTCATTTCCTTCCTGATGTCTTGAAGAGTTCTGTATATTAATCTTTTGTATTCTGCCTCTGGTAATTCCAGGAATGCACTTTTATCTAGAAGATCCCTGGATTCTTTGTTTTGAGAGCTTATTGAGTTGATCATGGTCTGTTTCTTTATGTGACTTGATATTGACTGTTGTCTCTGAGCCATCTATAAGTTATTATATTAGTTTATGCCTGCTTACTCTGTTGTAGCCTCTTGCTTTGTTTTGTTTGGTTTTGATATGCCCAAATGGGTTGGCTGAGTGAGCTAGCTTGATTATTTTCACCTTTGGAACGCTGTCGTCCTGTCCTCAGATGGAAAGAGCTGTTATCAGTTATATCATTCTAGGAGTCCATTCACTTTTCTTGTATGGATTCAGCTCAGGTGTCCAGGTAGCTGATCATGAAGTGTGTGGTACAGGCAGTGTCCTACAGTCTTAGAGGGGCAGTGGTAATTGGTGTATATACCAATATCTGATTGCAGCAGGGGGTCACACTCTGACCAAGGCATGGGGCTGAGAACTGACCCCCGAGTGTCTCTGAGAAAAGTGCATCCCTGTTCCCTAGAGTGCGTAGGGTGGGCTCTTCAGACAGACCATGGGCTCCTAATAATTTGGTTGTAAAGACTGGGAGGTACTAGTTATCCTTGGAACCTGGTAGTGGGTGGCTCGGTGACCTGAGTGGAGCTATCAGTCCTTAGGCCCATCATGTGGGTAGGTAAGGACCCTGTTTAATGGGCAAATCAATGCCAAACATCACCCACCTCTCTGCTGCACAGCTGTAATGGTTAGAGTCTGCCAACAAGGGTCTAGCCTCCTGAAATAGGCCCACACAGGTCCATGCAGAGGGGAAGTGTGTTCAAAATCCATGGACTGTTTATGCCTGGACAGGAGCCATTTCTGTGCTGAGCTCCCCTGGTTAGTGGAACTGGCAAATTATCTTTTCCCCCAATTGCAAATTTTTTCCTTCTCCATGGCTGGCAGGATGGTTCTAGGCACTAAACGGTGCCTATCTCAGGCCCAGGGAATCCAGGTGCTGAAGCTGGCTTATGAGTGGGGGGCGTGGTAAAACATACGGAAGTACTTAACTTTTGCTGAGAGCGCCATTCTTCTCTGGTTCCAAACGTATGAGTAGGCTGTGTGGCTGGCTGCTTCTCCCTAAGGAAACTGTGGCAAAATGCTAGTACCAACCCGCTGCCGCCACTCCGGAATGATGCCTGAGGGTTTTCCGAGATTCAGGCCCAGTAATTCCTCTCTGCTTCTGTACTGTCTCTTCTTCCCTCTTCCCTTCTGTTCTTTTTCTAAGCTTGCCTTTGATGCTAGGGCTTCTAGCTTGTCATAAATATACTCGTTTCACTTTTTTTTTTTTTTGGGTCTTTGTTGTATAGAGGGTTCGCCGGGAGCATCTGTCTATTCCACCATCTTAGCTCAGCCAGCGTAAACAAAATCTTTTGGATTCTCTAAAACTAAGAGAAACAGATCACAAATAGTAATCCTGCAGTGGTATAATTATAGGTATATGGTTTAACAGTTCTGAAATTGTCGTATGTATTTACTAGGTTTAGACAAATAAAGAAGTGTATTTTAATAATGGGAGTCCCTGGTTGGTGCAAATGGTTAACATTCTCAGCTGCTAACTGAAAGACATATGTTCAAAACGTTCACATTTCTAATGAAGACGATTCTTTACAAATTTGATCAAAATTTCACCTTTTATAAGAAAGTGGGTTTCTTATTTTATTACTCATAAAATATGAAGTAAGGATGAATATTAAGCAACTTATTAATGGATATAAATATTACATAGAAGTCACCATCTTAGGTCCTCTGTGGGATGCAAGGATGAACATAACTCTTCTCAAGAGAGATTTGCTAGAGAGAGGAGTGAGCAGGTTACTGTGAAAACCAAGAACCCCTTCCAGATTTCCCTCATGGTCTATAATACAGCAGAGATGTGGCCTGACTTCGTCTGGTTTCCAGGAGATCAGTACACAGTCTTTGCTGAGGTTAAAAATAGTTCCACATCTTTTGAAGGTTTCTGATGTTCTACTTTTTATGTCCTGAAAAACTGCCTTTAAGCTATTATAAAATAAAATATGATTAGTGTGGGTGTTGCTAGTAGTTGGAAGGTATGCAATGATTTTACATTTTATTCTTCACAACAGAAATTTTACTCTCTAAAATCAAAAGGAGATAGCTGTCAAGATTTTAATGGACAGAATTGATAAACTATTACTACGTTCAAAATAGCATTTGAATAGGTGGGAACTAACTGAGTAGGTTAGGAAAATGGAAGAAGTTTTTTCTTAACTTTTCCGGATATCCATTTGGATAAACAGACTTATGGACAAGATAACTGTGAGACAGAATTACAAGAGAATGAAACATTTTTTTCCAAAAAGCTTAATAACTCAGTGTCATGGATTGAATTGTGTACCCTAATAATACATGTCAAATTGATTAGACCATGATTCCCAGTACTGTGTGGTTGTCCTTCATCTGGTGATTGTAATTTTATGTTAAAAACTATTAGGGTAGGATTGCAACACCCTTACCCAGGTCACATCCCTGATCGAATGTAAAGGGAGTTTCCCTGGGGCATGGCCTACACCACCTTTTATCTTACAAGAGATGAAAGGAAGGGAAACAAGCAGAAAATGTGGGACCGCATACCACCAAGATAACAGTACCAGGAGCAGAGCGAGTCCTTTGGACTTGGGGTCCATCCGTGGAGAAGCTCCTAATCTGGGGGAAGATTGATGCCCTGAATTTGGACTTTTACCCTACTTCACTGTGAAGAAATAAATTTCTCTTTGTTAAAGCCCATCCACTTGTGTTATTTCTGTTACAGCAGCATTAGAACAACACACTCAGGAAGATAATTTCATGGAAAATCCAATGAGCCATAATCCAGTGACAGAGTTGATAAGATATAAGGTTAGCAGTCACTTTTCAATTTGTGCTTCAGTCAAAATGAAAAATAAATACATTATGCCTCTTTCAGTTCAAAAATAAAAATGTTTCTATTCAAATACATACATGTACATTTTTAGGAAGCCATACAGAATGTGGAACATTAAAGATCGTGATGGAATAAGAAGACAAACCAGTGAGTAATTGAAATTTTTCTATTTTTTAAATAATTGGGTTACTTATTCTGTCTTGTAGCAATTGTATTTAGTGTACTCATATGGTCTTGGCAATTAGACCCATAAATCTTAGGGTTAAAAATTTAAATATATTACTTGTAATAAGGCAACTGATTTCTTACATCCTAAAAAAAATGATGAGTTGTTACTTCAGGCTTCTAAGTTTGACTTTTATTTTTGGTAAGTTAAAGTAGCCCATTTCTGTTTCTAGGAGATAGATTGTCTAATAAATTATCTGAGTGAAAAGAAAGGGCTATGTAATTCTTATGACTTTTTCAACAAAATTGTAATGACAGTTTGCATAAATGGGACATAAAATGACAATTATTTTATTCATTGACTCCCAAAGATGTGCTTTGTTGTGTGAAGATTTCCTATCTGCTACTGTATTTTTAATATAAAAGAACTAATAAATGTGTATTAAAAGAATGCCAACAAGACCTTAAAAATAAGAAAAAATTTGCATGGATTATACAGGATATTTTAGAATATTGGAGATGAAGATGCTGATCATGATGAATTATATCTTTCACCTCTTCCCCTTAATACTATTTTTGTCTAAATGGGATTAAAAGAAGAATAATTGAAGAGAGAGAGAGAAATGAATAACTACACAGTGGTCACAGAGCTTGTCCTCCTAGGCCCTTCTGATGATCCTGACCTTCAGATTGTGACCTTCCTCTTTCTATTTATCACATATGTATTAAGCTTCACTGGAAACCTGATTCTTACCACCTTAACCTCGGTGGACTGCCATCTACAGACACCTATGTATTTCTTCCTCCGGAACGTCTCCTTCCTAGAAATCTCCTTTACAACTGTATGCATTCCTTGATTTCTGGGTGCAATTATCACCAAGGATAAGACCATTTCCTATAACAACTGTGCAGCTCAACCCTTCTTTATTTTCATGAGGATGATAGAATTTTACTTTCTGATGGCCATGTCCTATGACTTCTATGTGGCTATCTGCAAGCCCCTGCATTACACAAGCACCATGAACAGGAAACTCTGCTCCCTGCTTGTGTCATGTGTGTGGCTGAGAGGGTTTCTGACCATATTCCCACCCCTTATGCTTCTTCCCCCCCCCGGCTTACTGTGCTTCCCAAGTCATTGATCACTTTGCATGTGACTATTTTCCCCTCTTACAACTATCTTGCTCAAATACATGACTCCTAGAAGTAATTGGTTTTTACTTGGCTTTGGTTACTTTGCTATTCACTTTGGCATTAACGATTTTGTCCTACATGTGTGTCATCAGGACTATTCTGAGAATCCCATCTTCCAGTCAGAGAAAAAAAAACTTTCTCCACTTGTTTCTCCCACATGACTGTCATTTCCATCTCTTATGGAAGCTGCATCTTCATGTATGCCAATCCCTCTGCAAAAGAAAAGCATCATTGACCAAAGGAGTTGCTATTCTGAACACCTCTGTTGTCCCCATGCAGAACCCCTTCATTTATTCCCTGAGGAACCAGGAAGTAAAACAAGTCTTCGAAAACTTCCTCCAGAACATAGCGTTTTCTACAAATTGGGAGTTTTTTTTTTTTTTAGGAAAAATACAGATACATGTGGTTGACATGAGTTGGAATCGACTCCACACCAACAGTTGTTTTTTTTTGGGGGGGGGCGTATAAAGAACAATTAAATATAAACCTGGAATTCATAGATGTTTGTACAGGTATGCTTGTTCTTTTAGAGTCTCTTTACCTGTCACATCATTTGATCTGATATTTTGCAAATCCTTCACTTCAACTGCTGTGCCTGAGTTTCTCCAATGCAGTGTCTATTAACATATTTTAAAATATGGTAAAGCTTATTTCTCCTACTGAATTTTCTGAAAACCTTACATTTTCCTTGAAGGCACACTGTAGTTAAGATGGAGTAAAGTTGTTTTAATTCTGTTTATTTTCTCAGCTCTTAAAAGACACAGGTATTATTGCTTCGTACTTCAAATGTAGTGTTTCAAATGTATGTAATTTCTTGTGTGTTTTCAGGGTGAATATTGATAGTGTTTTCAGTAATGTTTATAGAATTTCCACGCTCTATATCATTGTTCATTAAATTCAGTTCAATACATACTATTGTGTTGCACTTTGAATACAGAGCTTTATACTTTGTGAAATTTAATGTACATTTTCTGGATAAATATTGATCATGATATTAAGTAATTTTTATAAAATTTTCATGTTTTTAAAACTTCTTAGGAGATATTCATAGTTTTTCTAAAACATGCAGAGTAAATGCACTAAAACTAAAACACATTTCACTTCTATTTTTCTGTAAATTATATAAGTTCCACGTTGCAAACTACAAAAATAAATTTAGGCTACACTATCATTATTTTGGAAAGCCTGGTAGCGTACTGGTTAAGTGCTACGGCTGCTAACCAAGAGGTCAGCAATTCGAATCTGCCAGGCACTCCTTGGAAACTTTATGGGGCAGTTCTACTCTGTCCTATAGGGTCGCTAGGAGTCAGAATCGACGGCAGCGGGTTTTGGTTTTATGATTATTTTAATTATATGAGCCGCACAAGTTATATGAACAGTGTTGTGATAATGATTCATCTGGCTTAAAATATAAAACATTAATTAATGGCTATATTTTAGAAGAATTACAATTTCAAACTTTCTTTTTCTTTTCTTGTTCTCGCAAATTATGTTGACTAGAAAATTTTGTTTAACAGACTTCATTGTTAAATTCTAGACTACTTACAAAGTGAAGTATAAGAAAATAAAATAAAAAACTTGAAGTACTTGTCAAATCATGAAAAGTGTTGTTATGCAGATTCTTAGTATAATTCAAATAAGTTTTGGTCTTTATATGTATCTATATGTTTTTAAGATCTGGAACACAATGCGTTCCAATATGAGAAATGAACATAGTGACTTCTCTCTGAGGAATTTAAAACCTGTAAGTCTTGGTGATACCTTACACTTGTCTGTGATTTAAATAGTCTCAGAGATCTTTTACATGTCCCTTTTATTCATGTATTTATTCATCTCTTTATTCCCAAGTTTCAGTATCTACATAGGAAATGATAATGACTTTTGTGCTTGTTCATATCCAGTGTAAGGAAAACAAGTAAACTGATGATTATAATCCAATTGTATAAAAATTCCATAATATCTCTATGAAGAATACACTGTACAGGCACATGAAAATATTAAGGTTATAAATATAATAGGCTTGCCCACATTATTCAGAATTTGGAAAAAACATTACAGCAATAAGGAAGGCACAATCATTGTTATTTTTATGTATTAGGATTACAGTCATGATAGAGACAGCAGATAAAGGGAATATTTGCTACATTGCAAAGCCTTGCATAACTAGACATTCCATTAATAATTAACATTTAGTTAATACTTAAAAGTATTACACACACGACCAAGTATAAAAGCTTAACTATTTTTGCACACTCCTATGACATAGTGGGTTCCTTGGGTGGTACAAACTGTTAATGCTGCACTCTACTGCTAAACAAAAGGTTGGAGATTCGAGTCCACCCAAAACTGCTTCAGGAGAAAGGCTTGGAAATCTACTTCCAAAATATAAGCCATTGAAAACCCTATGAAGCACATTTCGATTTTTAGGCACATGGGCTTGCCATTGGACAGCAACAGTTCTTTTTTTTTTTTAACGACATATGTAGTAATCATTCTACGTGACTACATTTTATGTTTTTAAACTTGATTGGCATCTGGCATGGCGGAACAATAGCTGTCATTCTGAGCAAACTAAGTAAACGACAGTCTGCAACTATAGACAAAAAGAAAAATACTTATCCATGTACGTAGATTTGGGGTTCCATCTGAAATTGAGTTAAATTTGGTGTATTCATAATTATTTAATACATTATAAGCAATAAGGTTCTTTTTTTCTGGTTAAATAAATAATGACTGTTATTGAAGTACTGAGTTATGATACCTAACTTTCCACTTACCATCAATAAAAACATAAGAAAATTAGGCATGTTAGCTTTTCCAACTTCAGTGTCCTCATTTTTTTTAAATAAAGATGATAATACTTTAGTTTTTATGCCATATGCTTACTGTGGAAACCCTGGTGGCATAGTGGTTAAGTGCTACAGCTGCGAACCAAAGGGTTGGCAGTTCGAATCTCCCAGGTGCTCCTTGGAAACTCTAGGGGGCAGTTCTACTCTGTCCTACAGGGTCGCTACGAGTCAGAATTGACTCAACAGCACTGGGTTTTTTTGTTTTTTTTTTTATGCTTACCATGAGATGAAACTATAAAAGATATACATGGATTAATTTTTTAAAAGTAAGAAACGTTATTCAAATGTAACACTAGTGTTTAAGAATCCAACAGTATGAAGGGCTTAGGTTTTGCTCCAAATCTATGACTTTGTTTATATGTGAAATAAGATATATATATATATATATAATTTTTTTTTAGGCACTCCAATCTATTGTGCACAGGTGAAATTTCTTTCCCAGCTCTTAATTTCATATCATGTAAAGCCATTACTTGCTAGTCACATTGAGTTTAGTCTGGTCAATGGAAAAATATCAGCTTCATATTCAACTAGCTTCAGCCAGGCATTGAAATTTGGATGGAGTCTCGGGCTCCTTTCATTGCCTCTTCTCTACTCAGAGATAGTTCGTGATTAGGACAAAGGCAGAAGACAGATGGAAAAGGACAAACACCTTTTATTTATCTGGTGCTCCTTTAAATCTCTTTTGATTAACATTGGATCTTTGTGGGAGGGTGTCTAAATGCAGATACTCCTATATGGTGCATATGAGTAAATTCAATGGACTTCACACAAATTGCAGTGCTACAACCAATCCCTCACCAGTATACACAACATAGAAAATTGTATTAGTGTTCCTTAATCTGGAAGCAGCTAACCTTGAAAGGGTTCTTGCAAAATGCCTAAAGTGTGATTACCTTTTCTGATGTTTAATTGATCTAAGGGAAACCTGCACATTCTTGGTTTAACAAGTAATAATTGTAATGACTACTTCACTTCTGCTCACTCTCTGTGCCCAAATGTCTCTCTGAAATTCTCTTTCTCTTCTACTCAAATTGAGAGGGCAGAGCAGCAAATACGGTGTGATATACCAAATCATTGTAAAGAGAAGCCTGTCATTCTCAGAAGCACTGCGTATTCATGTATCTGGTTCTCTAAGACCTTTTAAACTTGACCTTGAGAGTCATTGTCAGGTTGCAACATTCACAGAAAATGGAGAGAAAATCGTTTCTAAGCTGATGATGACATGGTTCCATTAATCTTTCTCTTTTAGCAACTCCACTGTATACGGAATAATGAGAGATTCTAGATAATGGTTTCTGGTAGCAGAATCTGTCCAACTGCCAGTTATTTGGCTCTGTAATGGTTGCTTGACCCCCAAATTATCTTGACTGTAGGGCGTTATAAATTGAATTGTGCCTGCCCCAAAATATCTGTTGCAAGTCCTAACCCCTCTACCCGTGGTTATAATTCCATATGGGAATGTGTTTTTTCGTTGTGTTAATAATGTAGCAAAAACAAACAAATAAACATTGCCGTTGAGTCTATTCTGACTCACAGCAACCCTACATGAAAAAGTAGAACTGCTTCACGTGGTTTCCAAGGAGTGGCTGGTGGATTCAAACTGCCAAAGTTTTGGTTAGAAACAGAACTCTTAACCACTGTACCACCAGGTTTTCCAATAATGTAGGATGTGTCTTAAATCAATCTTTTTTGAGATATAAAAGAGCAGATTAAGCCAGGGATAGCAAGCATAGTCGGAGAAGGTAGATACCATGCCACTTGAAGATCACCAAGGAACCAAGGAACAGAAGCTGAAAAGAGAGAAGGACCAACCCCTCGAAGAGACACAGATAGAACGCCTTCCTCCAGAGCTGGTGCCCTGAATTCAAACTTCTGTCTAGCCTCCTAAAATGTGAGAAAATAAATGTGTTTTTTAATGTCACCCACTTATTGTATTTCTGTTATAGCAGGACAAGATAATTAAGACATGAAGGTTAAGCATTTGATTTTTATAGCTGTGGAAAGTCAACCACAATGCCAACCCAGAAGAAAATTTTCTTAGCATCCTCTTACAAAGACATGAAAACAGCTTGGCACTATTTCCATTTTGCATATCTTTGTAAATTAATACAGTAGAGGAACCAGCATCCAAGTTTAGATGAATGAGGAAGTACACATAAGTGAATTTTCTCATGAGAATTATGCTGTATGACAGTACACTAGGCAAAGGAATGGTATATCATCCCTTTGATTAATTATAAAGACATCTAGAACTGTTTCTTAAACTCGCTCAGCCTCAGATGCATTGGCTCAGTTGTTTATGCTCAGGGTAGATCTGAAAATATAGATAACAAGTATATTCACTCTCAGTTCAGGACAATCCTTGCACAGAAACAATAGGAAAGCAAAAATAATAATAAATTTTATTGAAGATATTGGAAAGTAAAAAAAAAAAGTATTTTAGGATTAAAATACAATATATTAAAGAATTCAGAATGATAATCCCAGCAAAGGAGGTCACTTTTCCCTGCCCATAATGGACGAGGTAGCTGAACAGATAAATCAGGAAATCTTCCTAATAGGTTAAAAAAAAAGAACAAAAACTGGAGTATAGGACTTGCCAAGTTTGTGAAGCTAGAAAAATTTATACTTTCAAAGTTTATTTAAAAGGTTAAGCCATAGAAATAAGAGTGGGGAGAAGATAGCCTTTACCCTAAAGAAAAGCTTCAAATTATATCAATTCATGGATTTAGATTAAGATGCCTTTGAATATTAGTGTCCCTAATCATCTGCTAGAAAAAAGCATAAAATCTCTGTAGGAAGATATCATTGCCCTAAACACCAATATATTTCTATAACTTTGTCACACAACTCCTATCTATCAGAAACAATACCCTGGCACATGAGCAGATAAAGCAATATAAATAAAATCAAACAAAGCTAACAATAAAAACAGAGGAAGAGTGGCTATAGAAAATAGACTCAAAAGGCACAAATGTTAAATTAGCTATGCTTAATATATTCAAAAGATCACAGTAAGAATTGTAATTTTGATTCAAGTTCTTAGAATTACTGAGGAAAAAAAATCTGATATTTAAAGCTCTCCTTAATAACTCAGTGGAGGAGTTTAAGAGCAGATTAACACAGCCAAAGAAAGAGCTAGTGTACTGGAACAGAACTCAGAAGAGTGAATATTTGAGAAATACTAAGGAAAACTAGAGAAGAGGGTAAGAGACAAAGAGAATAAGGTGAGAACTTCTACCAGATGGATTAATGGGTTTCCAGAAAGAGAAAGGAAAAAAAAAAAAAAAAAAAGGAGAGGCAATTTTTGAAGTGATAAACCAAAAAAAAAAAAAAAAAAAATCTGTTACCTTTGAGTCGATTCTGACTCATAGCGACCCTAGATAGAGTAGAACTGCCCCATAGGGTTTCGAAGGAGCTGCTTTGGATTTGAACTGCCAACTTTTTCGTTAGCAGCCAAGCTCTTTTTTTTTTTTTCCTTCTTTTTTGTTTTAATTATTTTGTTATTGTCATTGGGAATATACATAGCAAAACATACACCAATTCAACAGTTTCTACATGTACAATTCAGTGACATTGATTACATTCTTGGAGTTGTGCAACCATTCTCACCCTCATTTTCTGGGTTCTTCCTCCCCCATCAACATAAACTCACTGTTCCCTAAGATTCCTATCTAATCTTTTGAGTTGCTGTTGTTATTATAGTTCTTTTTTTATTGTGCTATAGGTTTACAGAGCAAATTAGCTTCTCATTAAACGATTAACATACATATTGTTTTGTGACATTGATTGCCAACCCCATGACATGTGAACACTGTCCACTTCTCAATCTTGAGTTCTCTATTTCCAATCCTCTCCGTCAGACCAATAAGTCTGATCTTTTTTAGTGAGTTAGAATTTTGTTCTACATTTTTCTCCAGCTCTGTCCAGGACCCTCTATTGTGATCCCTATCAGAGAAGTTCGTCGAGGTAGCTGAGCACCATCTAGTTGTGTTGGACTCAGTCTGGTGGAGGTCGTGGTACTTGTGGTCCATTAGTCCTTTGGACTAATCTTTCCCTTGTGTCTTTCGTTCTCTTCATTCTCTCTTGCTCCAGATGGGGTGGGACCAGAGAAGTGTCTTAGATAGCCGCTCACAAGTTTCTAAGACCCAAGAGGTGACTCACCAAAGTAGAATGTAGAACATCTTTACAAATCATGTTATTCCAATTGAGCTAGATGTCCCCTGAGACTATGGTCCCCAGCCCCTAGCCCAGTAATTCTGTCCCTCTGGAAGTTTGAATGTGTCTATGAAGCTCCCATGACCTTGCCTTGGTCAAGTTGTGCTGACTTTCCTAGCATTGTGTACTATCTGACCCTTCACCAAATTTACCACTTAACCTATTGTTTAGTGATTTTCCCTCCCCACTCTTCTCCGCCATAACCATCATAGTTTCTTTCTGTGTGTAAACCTTTCCGTGAGTTTTTCTAACAGTGATCTCATACAGTATTTGTCCTTTCGTGATTGAACTTCACTCAGCATAATGTCCTCCAGATTCATCCATGTTGTAAGATGTTTCACAGATTCATCATTGTTCTTTATTATTGCACAGTATTTCATGTTGTGTATGTACCATGGTTTGTTTATCCATTCTTCTGTTGATGGGCACTTAGGTTGTGTCCACCATTTTCCTATTGTTAATAATGTCGCAATGAACATGGGTGCACATATGTCTGTTTGTATCATGGCTCTTATTTCTCTAGGATATATTCCTAGAAGTGGGATAGCTGGATCATATAGTATTTCTATTTCTAGCTTTTTAAAGAAGCCACCATATCTTCTTCCTAAATGGTTGTACCATTTTGCATTCCCACCAGCAGTGCATAAGAGTTCCAATCTCCCTGCAACCTCTCCAATATATGTTAATTTCTTTTTTTTTTTTTTATTAGTGCCAGTAATGTTGGGGTGAGATGGTGTCTCATTGTAGTTTTCGTTTATGTTTCTCTAATGGCTAGCGATCGGAAATATTTTCTCATGTGTCTATTAGCCATGTGAATGTCTGCTTTAGAGAAGTATCTGTTCATATACTTTGTCCAGATTTTAATTGGTTTGTCTTTTTGTTGTAGAGGTGCTGGATTTTCCTACAGATTTTAGACATTGCAACTTTGTTGGACTTGTCATAGCCAAATTTTTTTCCCAATCTGTAGGTTCTCATTTTGCTGGGTTGGTGAAATCTTTTGATGAGCATAAGTGTTTAATTTTTAGAAGATTCCAGTTACTAGCTTATCTTCTGGTGTTTGTGTATTGTTGGTTATGGTTTGTATGCCATTTATGCCATGTATTAGGGACTCTTGCGTTGACCTTGTTTTTTCTTCTATGATCTTTATAGTTTTTGATTTCATATTTAGGTCTTTGACTTATTTTGAATTAGTTTTTGTGTATGGTGTGAAGTATGGGTTCTGTTTATTTTTTCCAGATGGACACCTAGTTTTGCCAACACCAATTGTTAGAAAGACTGTCTTTTCCCCATTTAGTGGACTTTGGGCCTTTGTTGAAGATCAGTTGACCATAGGTGGGTGGATTCACATCTGCATACTTGATTCAATTCCATTGATTACTGTGTCTGTCATTGTACCAATACCAGGCTGTTTTGACTATTGTAGCTGTAGAGCAGTTTCTGAGGTCAAACAGTATGAGGCCTCCTGCTTTATTCTCCTTCTTCAATAGCGATTTACTTATCTGTGGCCTCTTACCTTTCCATATAAATTTAATGATTAGTTTTTCCATCTCGTTATAGAATGCTGTTGTACCGGCATTGCATTGTACTTGCAGATTGCTTTGGGTAGCATTGACATTTTCACAATGTTGAGTCTACCTATCCATGTGCATGGTATGTTTTTCCATTTATGTAGGTCTCTTTTGGTTTCTTGCAGTAGGATTTTGTAGTTTTCTTTGTATATGTCCTTTACGTCCTGGTTGGATTTATGCCTAAGTATTTTATTTTTTTAGGACTTATCTTAAATTGTATTGCTTTACTCATTTCCTTTTCCATGTTCTTTTTATTGGTGTATAGGAATCCAACAGTTTTTTGTATGTTTATCTTCTATCCCGCTATACTGCAGAATCTTTTATTAGTTCCAGTAGTTTTCTTGTGTATCTTTGAGGAGGTTTATGTACAGTATAATATCATCCTCAAATAGGGATAGTTTTACTTCTTCCTTGTCTATTTGAATGTCCTGTATTTCCTTTTTTTATTGCTGTAGGTAGGTCTTCTAGCACAATGTTTAATGGCAGTAGTGATAAAGGGCATCCTTGTTTTGTTCCTGTTCTCAGGGAGAATGTTTCCAGCCACTCTCTGTTGAGAATGATATTGGCTGTTGGTTTTGTTTAGATGCCCTTTATTATGTCGAGAAATTTCCTTTTTATACCTATTTTATTGAGAGTTTTTATCAGGTATGGGTGTTATACTTTATCAAATGACTTTTCTGAGTCTATTGAGATAAAATTTTTTTTTTTTTTTTTATTGAGATGACCATGTGATTCTTTTGTTTTATTTATGTGGTGGATCACATTGACTGTTTCTCCAATGTTGAATCATTGTTGCACAAAAAAATTTTTTTTTTCATAGCTGGTATGAATTCCACTTGGTCAAGGTTTTT
This sequence comes from Loxodonta africana, assembly GCF_030014295.1. Classification (NCBI taxonomy): domain Eukaryota; kingdom Metazoa; phylum Chordata; class Mammalia; order Proboscidea; family Elephantidae; genus Loxodonta; species Loxodonta africana. The sequence goes on from NW_026975113.1 coordinate 2,029,841, forward strand.
TTTTTAATATGATGCTGAATTCTATGGGCTAAAATTTTGTGGAGAGTTTTTGCATCTATATTCATGAGAGATATTGGCTTGTAATTTTCCTTTTTTTGTGGTGTCTTTGCCTCATTTTGGTATCAGGGTTATGCTGTCTTCATAGAATCAGTTAGGAAATATGTTCTGAAATAGTTTTAGTAGTACTACTGTGAATTCTTCTTTGAATGTTTGGTAGAATTCTCCAGTGAAGCCATCTGAGCCAAGGCTGTTTTTTATTGGAAGTTTCTTTTATTACCTTTTCAATCTCTTCTCATTATGGGTCTGTCCAGATTTTAGACCTCAGTTTATGTTAGTTTAGGAAGATAGTGTGTTTCTAGAAATTTGTCCATTTCCTCTAGGTTTTCAAATTTGTTGGAGTATAGATTTCTTAGTATTCTGTCATGAACCTTTTTATTTCAGTTAAGTCTGTGGTAATGTCCCCCGTTTTATTTCTTATTTGGGTTATTTTTGTCTTCACCTGTTTTTCTTTTGTCAATTTGACCAATGTTTTGTTGATTTTGTTGATCCTTTGATAGAACCAACTCTTGGTTTTGTTGCTTCTTTCTATTTTCTATTTCATTCACTTCTCTCTGATTTTTATTATTTCCTTTCTTTTCATGGCTGTGGACTTCTCCTACTCTTCTCTTTCCGTTTGTCCAAGTTGTATAGCTAGTGTTTTGATTTTGTCCATTTCTTCATTTTTGATGTGTGCATCTATCCCTATTGACCTCTGAGCACTGCCTTTTCTGTGTCCCAAAGATTTTGGTATGGGTTTCCATTCTCATTTGAGACTTTGAATTTTTTTTAATTCTCTCTTTGATATCTTGTATTACCCACTGGTTTTTAAGCTGGTTGTTATTTAGTTCCATATATTTGATTTTTTCCTTGCTCTTCTTTTTATTAATTTCTACTTTGGTTGCTTTGTGATCAGAGAAGGTGCTTTGTATTATCTCAGTGTTTTGGGTTTTGTTTAAGGTTGCTTTGTGCCCTAAGATGAGGTCTATTCAGGAGAACGTTCCATGTGCATTGGAAAATAACATGTACTTTGCTGCTGTGGGGTGGATTGCTCCGTATATTTCGATGAGGTTATGTTGGTTGATGGTGGCCTTTAAGTCTTCTGTATCTTTGTTGAGTTTCTTTCTAGATGTTTTGTCCTTTACCAAAACTGGTGTGTTCAAAACTCCTACTATTATTGTGAAGCTGTAAATTTCTTTTCAGTGTTGTTGGAGTTTGTTTTATGTTTTTGGACCCATGTCATTGCTTGTGTAGATATTTATTATTGTTATGTCCTCATGGTGGATTGTCCCTTTAATCATTACCTAATGTCCTTCCTTATCTTTTGTGATTTTTGTTTTGTAGTCTATGTTATCTGAGATAAGTATTGCCTCTCCTGCTCCATTTTTGTTTGTCATTTGCCTACTATATTATTTTCCATCCTTTCATTTTTAATATATTTATGTCTTCATTTCTAAGGTGTGCCTCTTGTAGACAGCATGTTGATAATTTTGTTTTTTTAACCCATTCTGTCACTCTCTGTATCTTTACAAGTACATTTAAGCCATTTACATTCAGTATGATTATTGATAGGTATGAGTTTATTGCTGTCATTTTGTAGTGCTTTTTTTTTTGTGTGTGTGGTGCAGATGTTTTCTTCATACCTCTTTCTCTCCTGTACTGAATTCCTTTTGTTTGTGGATTTTTTTCATGTCTCTCACTTTCATAGATTTTATGTTTATTGAGTGTCTATGTTATCTAGTGCTGCTATAGCAGAAATACCACAAATGTATGGCTTTAACAAACAGAAGTTTATTCTGTCACAGCCTGGTAGGCTAGAAGTCCAAATTCAGGGCGTCAGCTCCAGAGGAAGGCTTTCTGTCTTTCTGTTGGCTCTGGAGGGAAGTTCTTGTCATCAATCTTCCCTGGTCATGGAGCTTCTCAGCACAGGGACCCTGGGTCCAAAGGACACTCTCTGCTCCCGGTGCTGCTTTCACGGTGGTATGAGGTTGCCGTCTCTCTCTCTCTCTTATATCTCAAAAAAGATTGGCTTAAGACACAAACTCTTCCTATAGATTGAGTCCTGCCTCATTAACATAACTGCTACTAATAAAAAAAAAACCTCATTAACTGGTACTAATCTCATCTCATTAACAACACATAGGCAAATCACATCAGATGACAAAGTGGTGGACAATCACACAATACTGGGAATCATGACATAGCCAAGTTGACATATTTTGGGAGGACACAATACAACCCATGACACTGAAACTTTATCTTTTTCTTCTTTATTTTAATGAGTAGGTTTATTAACTTTCTTTGTGGTTATCATAAAATTTACACCATCTTCCTAAGTTTAAACCAGTCTTTTATTACATGATATCACCTTGACTTCCTTTCCATTTGAAAATCGTGTACCTACACTGTTTATTCTCACTTTTATTGTTCTGATGTTGTTGTCATTTGCAGATTGACTTCCCTTGTTCCCTGTTGTACATCTTTTAGTTTTCTTTTGTCCTTTAGTGCTCATTAGCTAGGTTGGCACCTGGCTGATACTCTCCTGTGTCCTAGATTCAGGTTGTTGTCTGATGTCGTTGGTTCGCTAACTGAAGGACTCCTTTTCATAATGCTTGTAAGTTTGGTTTGGTTTTGACATATTCCCTTAATTTCTGTTTATCTGGAAATTTCCTAATTTCACCATCATATTTGAGTGAGAATTTTGCAGGATGTATTATTCTTAGCTGACAAATTTTCTTTCAAGTTTTTATATGTCATCCCATTGCCTTCTTGCCTTCATGGTTTCTGCCTAGTAATCAGAGATTAGTCTTATAGTATCCCCTTTGTATGTGACTTTTCATTTTTCTCAACTACTCTCAGGATTCTTTTTTGGTTTTTTTGTTTTGGCAAGTATAATTACAATATGGTTTGGTGACTTTCTTTTGAAGTCTATTCTATATGTGCTTTTTTTTGAGCTTCTTGGATGGTCAGCTTTTCATTTTTCATTATATTAGGGAAGCTTTCTGTCAGCAAGCCTTCAGTGATTTTCTCTGTGTTTTCCATTTTCTCCCCCTGTTCTGGAATTCCTGTCACTCAGAAATTCTTGCTTCTGTTTGTATCCCACATGGTTCTCAGGTTTTCTTTATTCTTTTTTCAGATTTTTCTTCAAACAAAGTGGTACCCAAGGATTTGTCTTCGGTTTCACTGATCTTGTGTTCCCTTGTTTCAAATTTGCTCCTAAAACCTTCTATTGCACTGCCCATTTCTAAAATTATTTTGTCTTCTGGATTTCTAATTGCTGTTTTTGTATGATTTCTAATTGTTTATTTATTTTGACATTTTGCTCTTGTATTGTTTCCCCAAATTCTCCCTTTGCTTTGTGTTTTCCTGATTTTTGTCTGTATTTTCCATAATTTTGTCTATTTTTTCCTTAGTCTTGTCTGCCTTTTCCTTCATCTCTTTCTTAATCTCTTGGAGAGTCCTGAATATTAGACTTTTGAATTCCCTATGAGGTAATTCCAGTGCCTTTACTTCTACCAGAGGTCATGTGGTGTTTTATTTTGGTTGCTTTTTGGACTCATCCCGTCCTATTGTTTTTAATATGTTTTGATATTGTCTGTTGTTTCCAGGACAGTCAGGAATTATTTTCTTCCTTTATTGATTGTAGATTTGCTTGTTTCATCCTGTTTTTTGTCTTGTTTGGTTATATCTGAGCAGGCAGGCTGGGTGTGTTTTGTTGCTTGTCTGTGGGCATACTTCTCACGACCTCGCCCAGGTGGGCAAGGCTGGTTGCTCAGCTATGATGCAGCTGGGAAGGTCCACTAGGGAGGGGGGAGAAGGAAGGATCATTTGCAACATGAACGTGGGTTGACAGGGAAGTGCTGATGTGGTTCAGAGGTCCAGGGGTTTGGACTGATGCCTCTCATGGGTACGGCACTTTGTGTGTGGTGTAGATAGGCAGGAGGCAAAGGAGAGAATGCAATGTGTGGAACTAAGCAGGTGACAGAAAGAAGAGAAATAAGAGACAGAGAAACAGAATCAAAACAAAGCAAAAAATGGAGAGGCAAAAGAAAAAGAAGTAAATACAATGGCAGTGTGGTGGAATTCAGCAGGTGGGGCAGGGCATACCCAGGGAGGCCATGTGCTGGTGACTTTCTAGTTGAGAGATCCTAGCTCAGCCTGTTGAGAAGGTGCATGGGCAGTGCATGGACCTAGGTGGACTGGAGAAAGGAAAGGAAAGAAGGGAAACAGAGAGAGGAAACAAAACAACAACAAGAAAATAAATATGGTGCTGAAGGAGCCTGCTGTTGGGGGCAGGGTGGAAGCAGGGTGATGACAAGCTGATGTCTTTCTCACCGGCTGGTGTCGCATGGCCTGTCAGGAAAGAGTGGAGGCAGTGCAGGGCCTAGGTGGAAGGAAGAAGGAAAGGGGAGAAGAAGAAAGAAAAAGAAAAATATGGTGCTGAGGGAGCCAGCCTGTGGGAGTAGTGCAGACCCAGAGAGGCCGTGTGCCAGAGGCTCTCTAACCAAGTGGTGCAGCAAGCCTGTCAATAAGGAGGGGGCAGCTCACAGGGCTAGGTGGGCAGGAGAAAGAAAAAGAAGGAATGAAGAGAGACAAAAGAAACAACTACTAAAAGGAAAAAAAGCAAAAACAAATAAAAATTGTGCTGAGGAAGCCAGTTGGTGATGATGATGCAGAACTGGGGAAGCGGCGTGCCAGTGTAGCTCTAGCCTGGGGGTGCATCACAACTCTTTGAGAGAGGGTGGGGGTGGCACACAAGGCTAGGTGTGTGGGAGAAAGGAAGAGGAGGTAGGGGGTGAGAGAGAAGAAACTGGAAAAAAAGAAAAGACCAAAGGAAACAAACTAAAACAACATTGTGATTAGGGAGCTGGCTGGTGGGGATAATGTAGGTCCAGGGAGGCTGTGTGCTGGTGGCTCCCTAGCAGAGTGGTGCAGTAAGGCCGTTCGAGAAGGAGCAGGGACACTGTACAAGACTAGATGGGTGGGAAACAGGAAAGGAGGAAGAGAGAGAGTAGAAACAAAAACAAAAAAATATGGTGCTGAGCCAGCCAGTGGCAGCAGCATGGATCCAGGGCACTCTAGCCCAGCGGTGCAACACTGCCTGTTAAGATGGGATGGGGGCAGCACATGGGTCTAGGTGGGTGGAAGATAGGGAAAGAAGGAAGAGATAGAGAAAAATTTGAAAAAAAAAAAAACGGACTGAGAGACCCAGTCAGTGTGGGCAGCACAGAACTGGGGAGGCCATGTTGGCAGCTCTCTAGCTGAACAGTGTTATACGGCCCACCAAGAAGGGATGGGGACGGCACATGGGGCTATCTGAGTGAGAGAAAGCAAAGGAAGGTAGGGAGAGAGAGAGAAGCAGGAAAAAAAATGTTGCTAAGAGACCTGGCCAGTGGGGGTGGCACAAAACTGAGGAAGATGTGCCAGTGGCTCTCCGGCCCAGCAGTGTGGCATAGCTTGTCAATAAAGGATGGGGACAGCAAAGGGGCTGGCAGGGTGGAAGAAATGAAAGGAAGGAAAGGAGACAGAGAGAAAAAACAAAGAAAGGCAATAATAATAATAACAAAAATAATCGGCACTGAAGGAGCCAGCTGGTGGAGTCGGGGAGGACCTGGGCAACAGTGAACTGGTGTCTCTCCATCCGAGTGACTGTAGCCCACTGGAAAATGGAGGAGGCCACGTAGAAGGAAGAAGGGTGAGGGGTGGGAAAGCGTGTATCCCTGCTTGCTGAGTGCTCTAACTCCTGTTGGGAGCCCTATGAAGTTGCCTTCCTGTACTCTTTGTCTGCACTCCTTGGTGGTTATAGTACAAGATGGCGAATCTGTGCCACGTTAGCTGGTAGGGAGCCTCCAATCCACAGTTCTCCTCATTCATTCTCTGTTCTCTGTCAGTTTCTTATCCCATTCAGTGCTTGATCAAATTCTTTCCCTTCATTTGATGCTTAGGGTTCCAGGATTGACATTTGTGCCTGTTTTACTTAGTTTTGGGGGTCTTTGCTGCAGAGGGACAGCATGGTGCTTCTGTCCATAGCACCATGTTGGCTTCCCTATCAGCATCTGTAGCTCTTAACGACTGTGCCACCAGGGCTCCAAGAATTTTTCAAAACAAAACAATAAAACAAACAATGACAATAAAAGCAAAGAACTAGGCACTTTATAGGAAATCTACATGAAATTTCTTAGTGAGAAGATAGTTAATCATGTAACAACTTTTATGCTTATGGAACAGAGCTATGGAAAGTTACTTCCCCACGTCCTTCCCTCATAAATAGTCAATTTCATCAATATTTTCAATTCCAGTGTCATAAAGTTTTCAAACAGTCCTCTTATGTGATAAGATCTATAAACTAAGAAGTAAAATCACCTCACTGTTTTTTATATCAGATACATGTATTTTCATTTTCTTTATCGTAAGTGCATATATGTATTCTGTTATTCTTATAATTAACTACATTTTAGCTCCATTAATACTCCCTAATGTATTGTATGTGTTTTATTTTGTTTGTTTCTCCTGCTCTCTATCTTCTTTCAAATTAAAGTGTAATTTGCCATTTTTAAAAAATGTTTGGGATGGAAACTTAGATCATCCATCAAGATGGATGAACTTTCAGCCTATTCCTCTGTTCTCATGTGTTTATTTAAGGCCATACAATTTCTTAGAATGTTAACTTGACCTGCGTTTACATATTTTGATACGTAATTTTATTATTTTCATTTCATTCAATTGTAAGTATTCTAATTCCCATTGTGATTTTACTTTCAACCTATTCATTATTTATAAGTATATTGCCTAAATGTTCATGCATATTTGGATTTCTAGTTATCTTTGAATATTATTAAAAACAGCCCATTTCATTTATATTTACAACTCTACTGGTATAATTTTTTTAAATTCTATGATGTCAGAAAATATGCTTTATTTAACTTAAATTATCTGAAATTAGTTGAGTCTTATTTTATGGCCTAGCATATAGTCAAATTTTTAATAAAAATTGCATGAACATTTGAAAATTATAAGTGTTGTGTCATTAAGTACAGTGTTCTAGTTAGTTCAACTTGGTTGAGTTCATTAATCACATAATTTAAATATTCTATACCTTTATTTTATTTTTGCTTTGTATATAATTACTGAGCTATTTAAATCTCCAAAATTCCTATGGATTTTTTTTTATTCTCTTTGTAGTGCTGTGAATTTCTAATTTCCAATACTTTGACATTGTGCATACCAATTTGGAATTGTTCTATCTTCTTGATGAATATAACTTTTGTCATTATGAAAAATATCTATACTGATTTATAGTAATATAGCTGAACCAGCTTTTAAAAATATTTTATCACATTTTTGGTAAAAATATACATAGCAAAACACACTTCCATTTAAAAAATTTCTATAGATAATATTCAGCGGCATTGTTACATTCTTCACATTTTGTCAACATTGTCATCATTTCCATTCTAGTTGTTTCACTCTCATTAACTTAATACCACTGCCTCACAAACTTCTAATGACAATCCTACTGAAATATAGACACAGATAAATTCTAAATAATGTGACTTCACAATGAAATACCTTATCTTATGTTTTAGAGGTCATCAAGTAATAGCAAGCAGAAACAATAACTGCTGAATAGACTCATAAAAACTAAAGAATTTGAAAGAATTCACACAAACTATACTGAAGAATGTTTAATAGTTTGATGAAATAAACTTTTCCCAGGATATTTAAGTACATATATAAGACTATTGAACAGCAGGAATTTTTTAAAAAATGGGACCAATTGAAATTAAAGTAAAAATTGAGGTAAAAAATTAAATATATAAGCTACATAGATGATTGACATATTTGTTAATAAATAAAATTGGAAGCCATGAGTACATAATGATATTAAGTAATTAATGAGTAAGTTGAAAGTGTTATGAAGATTGCTTTATCCAGAGTATTCAAAGTACCTTCCCACAAAATGCTTATTAATTACAAATATAAAATATTACTTTTATGGTGGAGAAGTCTGTCAATCACCACGTTATGCAAGAGATAGGACTCAATGAAAAAATAAAATCACTTCCGTGATTCTGGTGCCAAAAAGTAAATTAATGGAATTTTTTTTTAATGAGGTAAAACCTCAGAAAAACACAAATCAAGGGACATTATACAGGCTTACCAAAAAGTAATCTCCAACATGCAAGGAAGTTAAGGAAAGACTGAAAAGCCATTCTGTATTAAATGAAATTAAAGTCATGCTAATCAAATGAAAACATAACTCTGAGCTATTTATATCTCTATAAACTTGTAAAAATTGAACAGGATTGGGATATTGGATGTTATTAATATATCAATGTTAGTGTGTTACTGTTCTAATATTTATTAGAAACGGATTCATGTTATTATATAGTAGATATTTTCTTTTTGTAAGGAATGCACACTGCAGTGTTGAGCAGGAGATAGGGCATCAAATGATTCAGGAAAAAAACAAAAAATTTCTTGCTCTGTATTTGTAAGTTCTCAGTTTAAGATGGTTTCAGAATAGAAATAAGAATTAATAGGAGCCATTTAAATCCTCCTTCTCAAGCCTTAGGGTGGGCCACAATCAAGTTAGTGGAATCTTAATATATTGCCTAATGAAGGCAAGAGAAATCTCCTGTTTGAGATAAGGTCTCTGACCAGTAGAACGACTCATATAGCCCCAAAACCCAAAAAACGAAACTGGTTGCTGTTGAGTAGATTCCGACTCACAGTGACCCTATAGGGCAGAGTACAACTGCCCCGTAGTGTTTCCAAGGAGCGGCTGGTGGATTTGAACCACCGACCTTTTGGCTAGCAGCCAAGCTCTTAACCACTGTGCCACCAGGGCTCCCATATAGCTCTGGGGGAGTGGAATATCGAAATCTTGTTGGCATCCCATATAGAGTTTCAATCGTTTCTAGTTATCTTTTGGGAGAGTGTTCCCTCAGCTTTGTATTTAAATCAATATACAGCTTTGTGGCTTTTTTTTTTCTTGATGTAAGTGGTAGGTCCTGAACACCAGTTTCCACAGATTTCTTTTTCTGTCTTCCCTTTATTTCAATTAATTCCCCTGAGTCTTTTATGAGCAAATTGATAAAAGTGTGGCTTTTGTTAGTGTACAATTGTAAACAGAGTCATTCTTTGCTACGAAGAGTGGGTTGTTTAACCTGAGACCTTTCCTAAAATGCCCTTCTCTTAGAGCATCATTTTCATTTAAGTTTAAATATTTAAGGAAAAAAATCAGAAAACCTCTATTTGGTAACCAGAAAGGGCATTCTAGTTGAATTTTCTACAATATCTAGGTTCTGTGATTTTTGTAGTGTATGTAATATTGGGAGACATTAACAGATACATATACTTTCCAAATCTCTCCTCTGCTTTGAATCCTTCCCACGTAAAACATTGGAATTAAACTTCTTATGCAAATAATGGAATGTTTTCTAATATTATAAATGCAATAATATTCAACATCTATTATTTGACTTTTGTTTATAGCATATGTCCTTAAAGGAGAAGGGAAATCAATAAATCCTGCATACGGCAAATCACCTAGATCATAGGTGAAGGTAGTTCTACAAGTACAATAGTTATAACCACTGGCATCTGGATCATCATACATGCTCTGTGTAGATGCAGTATTCAAAGCTGCCTGATTATATAGGAACTGATATAAACTGTAGCATTATAGGCTTTTTACTGTATGTAACTATGATCGTTCAGCAGATTTTGAAGAGTAAAAATAGCTTCTGTTTTGCAGGTTTTTAAGAAAGCAGCATATAGACTTGTCACCTAGACACGTGATGTTACAAAAATTGTTTGACTGACTCAGAGAGTTTCCTTTCCCACTGAGTTAGAGCAAAACTGAGATTAAAGAAATGGCAGTGCTGATATACATATTTGATAAATAAACACTCATGATCACTCAGCTTCTCATCCTTTCAGTAGTCAAGGAGTAGAAGAAAAATTGCTACTATTCTTGTGTTCTGGTTTTGAGATTTACACAAATCAATACTTAGGAATTTTTCATCAATATCTCTCTTACTGTCACTCTCTCTCTTTTCCGGAGCAAAATGAAGATAGAAGGGACTACTACCTATAAAATATTGGGAAAAAAGCCACTTGGAAATAGGAGCACTGTACTTTTTTTTTCAATAGTTATCATTTAAAACACAAAACAAAATTCTTATAAGAAAATAGATGTGTTTATTGCATTGAGTAGAGAGTGAGAAAAATGAAATTCAGGGAAAACTAATAAAATTCTTATATGCAGGAATAGATTAAATTATTTTTATTCACATGGAAATTATTTTTATTCATGTGGAAAGCATACATTAATAACCCATGGAATGATTTTAAAATGAATAAGGAAAGTGTTTTGCAAATGCACTTATTTAAATACCATATGAAACCTGTAAATTAACTTTGACATTAAACATAGATGAATGCTTGGATAGCACCTCAATATCTTCCTTCAAATAAAGAGAAAAGCTCTCTTTTCTGTCCTAGACATCTATAAAAGGCCATCATCTACTGAACATAATGTATCCAGTCAGCAATTTAGGCCTATTCATCTGTAGAGAAAAGTCTTATTTATGGATTTAAGAACAATGACATTGAGTGCCAAAAACAATATAGTTAGCATCATAAGTGACTATTGACTACCACTTCTATACTAGTCTTTGAATAACAAAATGATTTTATTAAATTACTTCTAGTTATTAAAACACCTAGTTATTAAAATCATCCTCATATTTATACTAAAAAGACAAAATTATTTATCGTGGTCGGCTCAAACAGGGAAAAAAATATTATTTAAGAATTTACAAATTACCTGAATCCAAGGCAAAGATCAAGTCAGAAAATAATGATTTTGATTTGTTTTACTTTTCCTGTAGCTACAGTTTTTCTCCCAAGTTGTTTAGAATTTTGAAATTACTAACTGTATCTTGAAGATATTTCAAAATGATAAGTTTAAATGATTATGAGAAGACTAATGATTTGGAACTAGAAAAATGGTAATTGCAGAAAATAAGTCAAAGGAACAATGGATCAGTACTGCATTGGAACTAAAGAATTAATGGCATATATTGGAGAAATTCAATTGTAGTTAAGGAAATATTTCTATACGTTTCATCAATTTTTTAAAAATTCATAAAATAAAAATTGTTGAACATACGTTGTAAATTGACACTGAAAAAGCTGCCTAGATGTTACAAGGCTTTTTTTTTTTTTTTTGCAGTAATTTATTAAACACACACAGAAGATACATAGAGAATGCTTTGGTTGACCTACATTATAATTTTAGGTATCATCTGCCTTGTTAAACTGCAGCAAATATTTACACTTGTTTACATTTCTGGATATCAGATTTTTTTCCTGAAGTAGCTTTAAAAAAATTGTTTTTCTGCTTTTGGAGTTGTTTCCTAATGTCAGTTTAATAGGTCTCAAAACTGAAATGAAGAACCAGTCAAGGGAGATAGAATTCGTTCTCTTGGGACTCACAGATGACTCACAGTTAGCAATTGTGATTTTTATATTTCTCTTTCTCAACTACATTTTGAGTGTGATGGGGAGCTTATCCATCATCCTCCTCACCCTACTGCATCCTCACCTCAAGATTCCAATGTATTTCTTCCTACAAAATTTCTCCTTCTTAGAAATCTTATTGACAACAACTCTAGATTGTTGTCTAGATTCTTGACAACCATTGTGACTAAAAACAAAATCATTTCCTACAATGGTTATGCATCTCACTTATTCTTTTACTTTTGTCAGGAGTTACAGAGTTGTACCTTCTGGCTGCCATGTCCCATGACCACTATACAGCCATCTGCAAACCCCTGCATTACTCAGTCATTATGAGAAGCAAAGTGTGCTACCAACTTCTACTCAGTTCATGGACAGCTGGCTTTCTGATTACCTTTCCACCGTTGGTCTTGGGACTAAAGCTGGAATTCTGTGCTTCCAAAGTAATTGATCATTTCATGTGTGACACTTCTCCTATCCTGCAGATTTCTTGCACAGACACTCACTTCCTACAAATGATTTCATTTGTTTCAGCAGTTATAACACTAGTGGTCACACTACTCTTAGTAATTTTTTCCTATACATATATAATCAAGACCATTCTAAAAATTCCCTCTGCTCGGAAAAGAACAAAAGCTTTTTCCACTTGTTCTTCCCACATGGCTGCAGTTTCCCTTACTTATGGTAGCTGTGTCTCCATTTACATGAAGCCATCAGCAAAAGAAAGGGTGACTTTATCCAAAGATGTAGCTGTTATCTATACCTCAGTAGCCCCTTTACTCAATCCCTTCATTTACAGTCTTAGGAACAAGCAAGTGAAACAAGCTTTCAAGGATACACTCAAAAAAGTTTTCATTTTTTTCAAAAAATAAGGAAAAAAACTAAAATCTTGACAGAAACATGTTTACTTAATTTATCCTTTCAGTAACTTAAATTTCTTACAGCATTTAAACAAGTCTTTCAGCACAATACATTTCCCTACTTTTTCTTTAAAATTCTCGCAGTGTTAATATTAAGAGATCCACCTTCAAATTTTCACAAATTTTAACTTTCTTTTAATCCCAAAGATATGCAACTTCAGGGTCGTGAAATTAGTTATATATTAATTTTTCCTGTACAAATTTGCCTGGATAAGTGTAGTTTACATGCATTTATTATAGGTATACCTTGTCTTATATACTACGCTAGTTATAATTTTTGTCTTCTTTAGAATGATACAGCTTGCTATGGAGAGACAAAGAAACAGTTCTCAAACAGTATGATTTCTCTTATGGTAAAGCTCTACACAAAATTGTGTTCTTATAGTAATGAAGGTTTAATTATTTCAGTGTATCAGAAATGCAGCTCGAAAAATGGTAATTCTTATGACAGTTGTGATATATAGGAAAAAAAGAGTAAAATGGTGTTATAGGCATGTGTATAACAATATGCACAATGTTTGAGGCACTACTTCCTAGTTCAAGTGTCACTAGCTTGATAAGGGGAATGTAGGCTTTTAAGCCAGTCAGCCAGATATAAACCCAGGATAACATGTGAGCCCGGCCAAATTTTAAAACTCTGTTGCTAAGTTTCTCCATTTATGATATAGATACAATAATAGTCCTTACTTGTTGTTTATTTTGAGAATGCAATGAGGTACTATGTATAAAGCATTTTTAAATCAGAACCTGGCCCACAGTGAGTTATCAACAAGGGTTAGCTCCCCTTGGAGGGAAAGCTTGCCTCACTCATGGTAGTATGTAACAAGGGAAGAAAAAGAGGAAGCTTCAAATCATAAAAAGATTTTATGACCTAAAATGTATTACGACTTAATCTGATTGGTCTATAGACCTGAAAATTTAGTGTGAATACATTACTGAGATAAAAATTTCACATGTCTGTACCTAAAATAACTTTTTAAATCACATGGGATAGTCTAGAAACATGGACTGTAGATGATTCTGAGGCTGATTTTTCACAATGTGATCAGATTTTTATTTTATAAAGATTGATCTGTTAAATGTGCTGAGAATGGTTTTCTAGATGTTTGGAGTTAGGAAGACAGGGGAGAGGATCAACACTTTAAGCTAAATGAGATATTTTAAAGGTTAAAAACACAATAGTGACAGTGGCTTGCAAGCTCAGGGAGCAGACTCCAGAGATGTTTAGGGGAATGAACTGAGGTTAAACTGTTGAACATTTTCATGTCCGGGATAAGTGAAAGAAAGCCATTTAAAAAAAAAAAAGAAAAAGAAAAGACTCTTCTTGGGCTCTCCCTTCTGTCCACTCTGTGCACAAGCACCGAAATGTCTAATGTCTTTTTTAAAAAAGAAGTTTTCTTAATATCTGTCAGATCAAAAAAAATCACCTATAAAACATATGGGGTTCTATATTGGATATAATTTTTCATCAGAGACATATAAGTGACGAATTTACTGGGGTGATAGATGGCTGTTACAGATTAAATTGCACCCCCCTACCCAAAATGTGTGTCCACTTGGCTAGGCCATGATTGCCAGTAGCGTATGATTGTCCACCATTTTGTCATCTGATGTGATTTTCCTATGTGTAGTAAATCCTGCCACTATGAAGTTAATGAGGCGGGATTAGAAGCAGTTACATAAATGAGGTAGACTCAATCTACAGGATTAGATAGTATGTTGAGTCAATCTCTTCGGAAATATAAAAAAGGGAAGCAAGCAGAGAGACAGGGGGACCTCATACCACCAAGAAAAACTACCAAGAACACAGCACATCTTTGGACCTGGGGTCCCTAAACTGAGAAGCTCCTCAACCAGGGGAAAGTTGATGACAAAGACCTTCCTGCAGAGCCAACAGCGAACGAAAGCCTCCCCTGAAGCTGGCATCCTGAATTAGGACTTCTAGACACCTAGACTGTGAGAGAATAAATTTCTCTTTGTTAAAGCCATCCACACGTGGTATTTCTGTTATAGCAGTGCTAGATAACTAAGACGATGGCATATCTATTATTTATGTGGCCTTGAATAGAAGTCATGTAGTTTTTATTTGTGTTCAAATTTGTTTTACAATCTTTCAAAGCAACAATTTTTAGTCATCTACTTTTCCTTGTCAGAAAGAAGAGTGTTAGTTCATGTGATTATATTCATGGGCCTGAGAATTTTCACTCACACAGTTTGTTTTTTCAATACACTTTTTAAAAATTACTCGAGCTTTATCAGATAAATGATGCTCAAATATTTTTTCCATTCTATCGATTATGTTTTCATTTTCTTGGTAGTGTCATTTAATGCACAAAACTTTTCATGAAATGGAGAAAAGAATACTTGCTTTTCATGTACAAATATGTAATTTGTATGATAATTTTTTACAAAGAATGAGCAGGATCAAGATACACTGAACATTATTGAAATTAAGACATTATTCATCTGAATGAGTTGGTTTTACATTAAGATGCTAACTGTAATCCACAACAAATCATTAAGAAAATAGCTTGAAACATATGTTGTAAAAGACATAATAAATAAATTTAAAGGTACACTAGGACGTACCAATTTAACACAAAAGAAGCCAGCAATCCAGGAATAGACTAATAAAAAAGACATAAGCATATTTAAAAAAAGGAAGACATAAGTCCTACTTCATCAGTAATTAAATTTAAATAGTGAAACAACCCAATTGAAAGGCAGAGATTGGAAACATAGTCTAAAAAGAGAACATAACCCAAATATATGTCTGTCTATTATAGGCACTCTTTAGATTAAAAGACACAAATAGATTGAAAATAGGATTTAAAAGATAGGCCAGGTATTCCGGATTGAAAGTGTCTCCGAAATATATATGTTGAAGTGCTAAAAATTGTACCTGGAAGTTGTGACCTTGTTTGGGAAAATAGCGCTATTCTTGGAAGATAAAAGAAAAACCTTTGCCATCCTGTTGATTATAACTCATAGTGACCATATAGGACAGAGTAGAACCACCCCATAGGGTTTCCAAAGAGCAGCTGATGATATTGTCACTTAAGCCATACCAGAGTAGGATAAGTCCTATTCCATTCTGAGTGGTACCTTAAAAGGAGATAACAGAGAGGGAGCTGGAAAGAAACACACAGAGTAACACAGATGCCAGGTGATGATGGAGGCAGACACATCTATAAGCATCCATAAGCATGCCAAGAATTGCAAAGGGCTACAAGAAGCTACAAGGAGCCCTGACGGTGTGGTAGCTAATAGCTCAGCTCCTAACCGAAATGTCAGCAGTTGGAATCCACCAGCTGCTCTTTGAAAACCCCATGAGAAAGTTCCACTCTATCCCATAGGGTTGCTATGAGTTGGAATTGACTCAACGGCAACAGGTTTTTTTTTTTTTTTTTTGCTGCAAGAAGCTGAGACAGGTAGGACCTTTCCGTAGAACAAACAGAGAGAGAGCTCATAGACCCATTAATGAATTTGGGCCTCTAGTCTTCAGAACTGAGACAATAAATTCTGTTCTTCAAAGCCATTTACTTTGTAGTATTTTGTTATGGCAGCACTAGGAATCTAACATACCATGTGAGCAGTAGCCAAAAAAAAAAAAAAGAGCTCGGTTGCCTATAATAATATTTGACGTATTAGACTTTAAGACAAAAAAGTTACAGGATACAAATAATATTTTATAATTATAAATTGTCAATCTATTTGGCAGAATAAACAATTATAAACATATATTCCCCTAACATCTCACAATAATAGTTAGAGACTTCAATAACTCATTTTCAATAATGGATATAAAACTAGGCAGTATACCTGGGACATTCTCCAGAGTAACCATATGCCAGACTATAAAACAAAACAAAAAAAAAAACCTAAATAAATACAAAATAATTGAAATAATACAAAATATGTTCTTTGACCAAAATACAATTAAATTAGAAATCAACAATAGAAGAAAATATAAGAAAATCACAAATATATGTAAATTAAACAGTACACTCCTAAATAACAAATGAGCCAAAGAATAAATCACAAGGAGAGTTTAAAAATAATATTTTTAGATAAAAGGAAGTGACAAACAGCATGCTAAAACATATGGATTGCAACTTTAGAATCGTTTATAGAGAAATTAATAGCTCTAAGTGCCTATGTTAAAAAGGAAGACAGATCTCAAATCAATAAACAAATGTTTTACCATTGGAAACAAGAAAAAGAAGAGTAAAATGCCACAAAACAAAAAAAAGAGAGTACATATTATATGATTTTATTCACATGAAATTCTAGTAAATGAAAACTAATTGCAGATCCATTGTTGCCTGTATAAATATACATGTAGGTGTTAATATTGATGTAGATATATGTATAAATATTTGACTTAATAACTATATATATATATTTTTTGTGAAACCAAAACGTTCACTAATGAGAGGACAGTAATAGAGTTTCAAATCTTTGATTAAAATATATTTATTGAGTATAAATTATGTCACCTTTACCAGGCACTAGAGATATAAATATAAAACAACCAAGTTCTGTTTCTTCCAGGTTAGGTAGTAATTTAATAGAAACAGGTTTATGTACAAATAATTTCAGTAGAGTAAGCTAAGAGGACAAAGTTTTGGGAGAGCAAAGAGGAGATAGCACATAATTTTGGCTTTACACAAAGGGAAGATTTCAAGGATTTTATTAAATTTAGACCAAACCTTAAGGAAAAGTATGGGTGTATATGTGTGTGTATTTGCATGTATGTGAGCACGTCTGAAAATACCTAGTGTTTATAGGAATAAATGAAAGATTTGATGATGTTAGTGCAAATGTTGCACAGGGCCTCGGTTCTGGGTTGCACAGGTTCGGTTTAAGAACAACAAAAAGGAGAAGTAACTGATCTAGCAGCACTTGTCCAAAATAATTTTCTACAATAATGGAAATGTTCTATAATCTGTGCTGCCTGATACATTAGCCACTAGACACATGTGGCTACTGATCATTTTAGATACGGCTAGTGTGACTAAGGAACTGAACTGCTATATTATTTCATTCATATTTAAATTTAAATAACTGCAAAAGTAACTTACTCCTGAGCAAGGCTGATACTTGGTTATTAGTTCAAATTCAAATAATATTACTGCTTTAAAGAGGAAGCACAGGACATTCTGGAAACATGTAAGAGTTTGAGAGAATCCGAGAAGACTTCTCCAAGAGAGTACAATTAAAGTACAAATGAATTGAGGTACCAGAGAAACCACCTCTAGCAGACAGAAGAACACATGTGAATGTCCTGAAGGAGAAGAGAAAGTGTCAGATTGTTAAAGAAACAAACAACAAATAATGAGTATCTCAAAATGACAAAAGTGAGGGACATGCTCATCGATAGGTGGACTCAACATTGTGAAAATATCAATTCTACCCAAAGCAATCCACAAATACAAAGCAATTCTCATCCAAATACCAACAGCATTCTTTAAAGAGATGGAAAAACTAATCATTAACTTTATACAGAAATGAAAGAGGCCCCACATAAGTAAAGTACTATTGAAGAAGAAGAATTCACTAGGAAGACTCACACTACCTGGCCTCAGAATCTACTGTACGGCTACGGTAGTCAAAACAGCCTGGTACTGGTACAATGACAGCTACATTGACCGGTGGAACAGAATTGAGAACCCAGGTGTAAATCCATCCACCTACAATCACCTGATCTTGGAAAAGGGCCCAAAGTCCATCAAATGTGGAAAAGACAGTCTTTTTAACAAATTCTGCTGGCAAAACTGGATGTCCCTCTGCAAAAAAATGAAACAGGGCCCATACCTCACACCATACACAAAAACTAATTAAAACTGGATCAAACACCTAAATATAAAATCAAAAACCACAAAGGTCATAGGAGAAAAAATAGGATCAATGCTAGAGGCCCTAATACATGTCATTAACAGGATACAAACCATAACTAACAAGACACAAACTCTAGAATATAAGTTAGATTACTGGAATCTTCTAAAAATTAAACACTCCTGCTCATCAAAAGACTTCACCAAAAGATTAAAAAAAGAACTTAGATTTGGAAAAATCTCTGCCTATGACAAATTCAACAGAAGTCTAATCTCTAAAATCTCCAGGAAAATCCAATACCTCTACAACAAAAAGACAAATAATCCAATTAAAAAATGGGCAAAGGAAATTAACAGACACTTCACCAAAGAAGGTGCTCAAGTGACTAACAGACACATGAGGAAATGACCGTGATCACCAGCCAATAGAGAATTGGAAATTGATACTACAATGAGATACCATCTCACCCCAACATTACTGGCATAAATCAAAAAAAACACAAAAAACAAAAAATAACGCATGTTGAAGAATTTGTGGGGAGACTGGAACTCTTATGCCCTACTGGTGGGAATGCTAAATGGTACGACCATTTTGGAAAACGATATGGCACTTCTTTAGAAAGCTAGAAAGAGAACACCGTAAGATCCAGCAATCCCACTCCTAGGAATATATCTTAGGGAAATAAGAGCTGTCACATGAATAGACAAATGCATACCCATGTTCATTGCAGCATTTTTCACAACAGCAAAATTTTGCTCATAAAAGACTCGAGGGAATTAAATGAAATAAAAGGAAAAAAGAAAAAGAAATCTCCTGTGGAGGCTGGTGTTCCTGTCTACCAATTACATACAAAAAAAAAAAAAGAGAGAGAGAGAATTGTTAATTCCTTTAAGTACAAAACTGAGGGGACATTCTCCCAGAAGATAACCAGAAATGATTTAAACTCTATATAAGATGTCAACAGTATTCTGCTATTCCACTCCCAAGGGGTCATAAATTGTTTAGAAATTTATCTATGTCTATATCTGAATTGTAATAAGAGAATTGTCCTTCACAGTTGTTCAGTAACTGGCTGCTCATCACTCGGACCCTATGTTAAATACATTTTGAGATGGTGATATTTAAGTTACTTGGTGGTATGCAATCTACTCTCAACTCCCATGGGGCTGTTGAGTAATTTTACTGGTCAGATGTTTAACTCCAAAAGGAACTTTTGTCTCCATTAGGCAATATATTAAGATTCTGTTACCTTGGTTGTTTCCCATCCCAATACTTGCGAAAAAAATATGTTGTCGTTGTTAGTTGCCATCGTCACTATGAGTCAGAATTGACTCAATGGCAATGGTTGTTTTTTTTAATAGTGACACCATGTACAAGAGGGCGAGAAGCTGCCCCATCCTGTGCCATCCTCACAATCATTGCCATGTTTGAGCTCATTGTTGTAGTCACTGTGTCAATCCATGTCTTTGAGGGTCTTCCTCTTTTTCACTGACCCTTTACTTTATCAAGCATAATGTCCTTCACCAGGGACTGATCCCTCCTGATAACATATCCAAAGCACGTGAAAGAAAGTCTCGGCACCCTTGCTTCAAAAAAGTATTCTGGCTGTACTTCTTCCAAGATAGATTTGTTCATTCTTCTGGCAGTCACTGGCATATTCAATATTCTTCACCAACACCTAATTCATTGTCCAGCTTTCACATTCATATGTGGTCATTGAAAATACCATAGCTTCGGTCAGGCACACCTTGGTCTTCAAAGTGACATCTCTGCTTCTTAACACTTTAAGGAGGTCTTTTGTAGCAGATTTGCCCAGAGCAATACTGTTAAACATATAATATGAGATATTTCATTCTGAGATCATATTGTTTAGAAATTTATCTATGTCTATATCCGAATTGTAATAAGAGAATTGTCCTTCACATTTGCACAGTAACTGGCTGCTCATCACTCGGACTCTATGTTAACTCAATTTTGAGATGGTGACATTAAAGTTACACGGTGGTGTGCAATTTACTTCCAAATATATGTAAGTGTGGGGATGAGAATAGAAATTTTAACAAAAGCTTTTTTATTTCCCTTCCACAGACATCTATGGTTAAGGGAAGTCATGGTCCTCATTTATCTTTGATGTAGCTTTTTCTTACTGGGTTGTTTAAGAAAATAATTTTCCTGGTCCCAGCTTGATATCTCTGCATGTGCAATAACTAACCACTGTGCATGGGACTTAATTTGGCTTCCTTTCCCCATTGTATGAGTCCTAGTCAAGTCCAATACCTATATCAACACCTTTTTCATGTCTGTAACCTGTGTTGACCTTTTTCAGGACTCATTCACAATATCTTTCTAGATAGTGCAGGTTTCTCTTACTTTTCCAGTAGCTCAATCATTCATCTTACACCATATATATATACATATAAAACCAGATCAAACCAGTTGCCCCGAGTCAATTCCAACTCCTAGTGACCCTATAGAACAGAGTTGAATTGCCCCGTATGGTTTCTAAGGCTCTAAATCTTTATGGAAGCTGGCTGCCACACCTTTCTCCTGTGGAATAGGCTGGTGAGTTCAAATTGCTTACCTTTTGATTAGCATCAGAGCACTTAACCACTGTGCCACCAGAACTCATACACAGGTATATATATATATATATATATATATATATATATATATATATATATAAACCCACCAGAGCTCATATATACATATATATACACACACACACATATATACCCACACAAATATACAAAAATACTAATCTATTTTTAATTTCTTTCAGCAATTTGAGGCTTTTTGTGCCAGAGATATATTTTTCAATATACCTGCTGTCTCAGCTAGCTAGTGCTGCTATAACAGAAGTACCACAAGTGGATGGATGGCTTTAACATAGAGAATTTTTTTCTCTCACAGCATAACAGGCTAGAATTCCGAATTCAGGGTGCTAGCTCCAGGAGAAGGCCTTCTCCCTCTGTTGGCTCTGGGAGAAAGTCCTTGTCATCAATATTCCCCAGTCAAGAGATCCTAAGCACAGGGACCCCCAATCAAAAGGATACTCTATTCTCCTGGCTCTTGTTTCTTGGTGGTATGATGTCCCCGTCTCTCTGCTTGCTTCTCGCTTTTATATCTTAAAAGAGATTGACTTAAAACACAACCCAGTCTTGTAGATTGAGTCCTCCCTCATTAACATAACTGCCACTAATCCTACCTCACTAACATCATAGAGGTAGGGTTTACAGTGTGTAGGAAAATCACATCACTTGACAAAATGGTGGACCACCACACAATACTGGGAATCATGGTCTAGCCAAGTTGACACACATTTTTGGTGGACACAATTCAACCCATAACATCTGCCTTATTTTAAGAATTGAAAGACCCTCTCCTTCCTTAAGTTTTTAAGTCTGGATATGTTATTAAAAATATTATTAACTAGATGGTGCCCGGCCACAACCGATGACTGCCCTGACAGGGAGCACAACAGAGAACCCCTGAGGGAGCAGGAGAACAGTGGGATGCAGACCCCAAATTCTCATAAAAAGACCAGGCTTAACGGTCTGACTGAGACTAGGAGAATCCCGGCAGTTGGGGTCCCCAAACCTTCTGTTGGCCCAGGACAGGAACCAACTCCTCAGACATGGATTGGACTGGCAATGGGTTGGAGAGAGATGCTGATGAGGAGTGAGCTACTTGTATCAGGTGGACACTTGAGACTGTGTTGGCATCTCCTGTCTAGAGGGGAGATGGGAGGGTAGAGAGGGCTAGAAACTGGCAAAACGGTCACGAAAGGAGAGACTGGAAGGAGGGAGCGGGCTGGCTCATTAGGGGGAGAGTAAGTGGGAGTATGTAGTAAGGTGTATATAAGTTTATATGTGAGAGACTGACTTGATTTGTAAACTTTCACTTAAAGCACAATAAAAATTATTTAAAAAAATATATATTATTGATACCGTAAAGGGTTAAACGGTTCCCCTTCCTCCCATCACACCTGAGCCACATCACACTCTTTTGATGAGAAATTCTGTGTAGCAGCTCAAGGCCATCTTACTGCTTCTCTGTTCAAGTTTGCTTTGCTACCCACCAACCTTCCCCTCACTCCATTTGGACATGAGCAATAAGCCACAAAGCTGTCCTTGGATAAACTTCATGTTTCATAAAAAAAAAAAAAAATTTATACCCCCCTGAAAACCACATGCCCCCAGCCATCATATTGCACCCCCTACTGCACCCCTGTATGTGTTCATTTCCTGAAATTGTCTGCCAGTTCTTAGAAACTTCATGAATTATGCGTAAGTTCCCTATCACAAGCCCTGCAACTGCACTAGAATCCCCAACCTCAGGGAGCTTGATTTGAGACTTAATCTCTGAGCTCCTTGCTTGACCGGCTTGCAATAGAGTCTGTTTCCTCTTTTTCAAAGGCCTGGTGTCTCTCAATTGACTCAAGGGGTCGCGCCGGGCAGGACCCACCCTCATCAGGTTACAATACTATAATGGTGCATAGATTACCACATCTTTTATTGGTCAGTTAATTCATTTTCTGTGTCTGTTATAACAAATTGCTACAAACTGATTGACTTAAAACAACAGAAATTTATTCTTCCACAGCTCAGGAGGCCAGAAATCCAAAGTCAGAGCCAAAATACCTGAGCCTTAATCAAGCTGTCACGGCAGAACCACACCACACACTCTTCAGAGGCTCCAGGGGAGAATCTGTTCATTGCCTCTTCCAGCTTCTGGTGGCTGTCTCTATTCCATGGCTGTGGCTGCATCATCCGATCTCTGCCTCTGTGGTCACATTGTCATCTGCGCTTGTGTCTTTATGAAATCTCTCTCTGCTTCTCCCTATATTCTTCTATATTTTATATCCTTCTATATTCTTCTGTACTTTATATCCTTCTGTATTCTTCTA
This sequence comes from Loxodonta africana, assembly GCF_030014295.1. Classification (NCBI taxonomy): domain Eukaryota; kingdom Metazoa; phylum Chordata; class Mammalia; order Proboscidea; family Elephantidae; genus Loxodonta; species Loxodonta africana. The sequence continues at coordinate 2,053,070 of NW_026975113.1, forward strand.
TATTCTCTATTCTTCTATATTCTATATCCTATATTCCATATTCTTCAATATTCTATATTTTGTACTCTATATTCTATATTCTGTATTCTCTATTCCATATTCTACATTATACATACTATATTCTATTTTCTATGTTCTTCTGTATTCTATATTCTTCTATATTCTATACTGTTCTATATTCCTCTATATTCTATATACTTCTATATTCTACATTCTATGTTCAATATTCTATATATTATATTCTATTTCCTATCTTCCATATTCTATATTCTACATTCAATATTTTTCTATATTCTATATTCATCTTTATTCTATACTCTATATTTCATATTCTACATTCTGCATTCTTCTGTATTCTATAATCGATATTCTCTAGTCTTTATTATATATTTTATATTCTACATTATATATTCTATATTCTTCTATTTTCTATATTCTATAGTCTTCTATATTCTGTATTCTGTTTCTATATTCTATGTTCTATATGCTATATTCCACATTCTATATTTTATATTCTTCTATATGCTATAATCTGTACTTGAAGATCAAAGATCACAGCCTTCAGTATGGACTGCACGTCAACATAAAGAAAACAAAAATCCTCAGAACCGGACCAATGAGCAACATCATGATAAATGGAGAAAAGATTGACGTTGTCAAGGATTTCATTTTACTTGGATCCACAATCAACAGCCATGGAAGCAGCAGTCAAGAAATTAAAAGACGCATTGCACTGGGCAAATCTGCTGCAAAGGACCTCTTCAAAGTGTTGAAGAGCAAAGATGTCACCCTGAAGACTAAGGTGCGCCTGACCCAAGCCATGGTATTTTCAATCACATCATATGCATGTGAAAGCTGGACGATGAATAAGGAAGACCGAAGAAGAGTTGACGCCTTTGAATTGTGGTGTTGGTGAAGAATATTGAATATACCATGGACTGCCAAAAGAACGAACACATCTGTCTTGGAAGAAGTGCGGCCAGAATGCTCCTTAGAGGCAAGGATGGCGAGACTGCGTCTTACATACTTTGGGCATGTTGTCAGGAGGGATGAGTCCCTGGAGAAGGACGTCATGCTTGGCAGAGTACAGGGTCAGCGGAAAAGAGGAAGACCCTCAGCGAGGTGGATTGACACAGTGGCTGCAATAATGTGCTCAAGCATAACACCGGTTATAAGGATGGCACAGGGCCGGGCTGTGTTTTGTTCTGTTGTGCATAGGGTCTCTATGAGTCGGAACCGACTCGACAGCACCTAACGACAACAATATTCTATATTATTTTTATTCTGTATTATTCTATATTTATCTATATTGTATATTCTAAGTTCTATTTTCTACATTCTATATTTCATATTCTTCTAGATTCTACATTCTACACTCTATTCTTCTGTATTCTATTTTCTTCTGTATTCTATATCCTATGTTCTATATTCTGTACTCTATATTCTACATTCTATATTCTTCTATATACTATATTCTTCTGTATTCTATATTCTATATCCTATATTCCTTATTCTTCAATATTCTAAGTTCTATATTCTATCTTCTATATTCTACATTCTAAATTCTATATTCTGTACTCTATATTCTATGTTTGATATTCTATGTCCTGTGTTCTATGTTCAATCTTCTACCATCTGCTTTCTTCTATCTACTATCTTCAATCTATCTTCTATCGTCAATTTCCTTCTATATTGTATATTCTATGTTCTATATTATATTTTCTATTTTCTATATTCTTTTGTGTCCTATATTCTATTATCTTCTATATTCCATATTCTACAGTCTATATTCTATTTTCCATATTCTATTCTCTTCTATATTCTTCTACATTCTATACTCTATATCCTATAATCTATATTTTTTTCTATATTTTATAATCTACATTCTATTTTCTATATTCAATATTCTATCTTCTATGTTCTATATTCTTCTACATGCTGTATTCTATATTACATGCCGTAATCTATATTCTACAGTCTATATTTTTCTACATTCTATATTCTATAATCTATATTCTTCAATATTCTGTTTTATATTGTATCTTCTACATTCTACAGTATATATTCCATATTCTTCTGTACTCTATAATCTATATACTTCTACGTTCTGTTTTCTATATTTTTCTACATTGTATGTCTTATATCTTATATTCTTCTACATTGTATATTTTATGTCTTATAGTCTATATTCATCAATATTCTATTTTCTATATTCTTTTATATACTGTATTCTTTTATAAACTATATTCTTCTATATTCCATATTCAACATTCTATATTCTACTATATTCTATATACTTCTGTATTCTACTGTCTATATTCTATAATCTATATTCTTCTGTATTCTATATTCTATGTTCTATAATCTATATTCTACATTCTGTATTCTCTATTCTTCTATATTCTGTAATCTATATACTTTTACATTCTATATTCTCTCTTCTATGTTCTGTATTGTATTATCTATATTCTACATTCTATGTTCTTTATTCTATATTCTTCTATATTGTATATTTTATGTCTTATAGTCTGTATTCCATTTTCCTGAATATCCTCTATTCTATATTCTTCTATATTCTATGTTCTATCCTCTATGTTCTATATTCTACATTCTCTTCTCTACATTCTATACTCTTCTGTATTCTATAATCTATATTCTTCTATATTCTACAGTCTACATTATGTATTCTAAATATTTCTATATTCTTTAACTTCTCTCTTTTATATTCTGTATTCTATATTCTACATTCTATATTCTATTTTCTTGTATGTTCTGTATTCTATATCTAATGTTCTCCACTCTACATTTCATATTCTAAATTTTCCTATAGTCCATATTCTTCTATATTCTACATTCTATAATCTATATTCTCTACCCTATGTTCCATATTCTATATTCTGCATTCTAAATTCTATATTCAATATTCTTCTATATTCTATCATCTATATTCTTCTACATTCTATATTCTGTTTTGTATATTCTATATTCTTCTATATTGTACATTTTATATATCATAGCCTACATTCCATATTCATCAATAGTCTATATTCTTCTATATTCTATATTCCATATTTTCTATCCTATACTCTTCTATATTCTATCTTCTATATTCTGTTCTCTATATTCTATATTCTTCTATATTACATATTCGTCAATATTCTATATTCTTCCATATTCTATATTCCATATGCTATATTCTACATTCTAAATTCTTATTCTGTATTCTATATTCTTCTATATATTATATTCCACATTCTACATCTTCTGTATTCTATAATCTATATACTTCTACATTTTATATTCTATAATCTTCTATATTGTATATTTTATATCTTATATTCTATATTCCATTTTTGTCAATATCCTGTATTCTGTATTCTATATCCTTCTATAGTCCATCTTCTATATTCTTTATTTTATATGCTATATTCTGTTCTCTATATTCTATAATCTATAATCTATAATCTACATTCTATACTCTTTCATATTCTGTATTCTACTTTATTTTTCTCTATTCTATATTCTGTATATTCTACGTTCTATATTGTGTATGGCTCTATATTCTACATTCTATAATCTAAATTTTTCTTTATTCTATATTCTGTATTCTATATTCCACACTGTAAACTCTATATTCTATATTCCTCAATAATCTATAATATTCTTCTATATTGTATATTCTATATCTTTTATTCTATATTGTATATACCATAATTGTCAATATTCTTTATTCTTCTGTATTCTATCTTCTATATTCTCTAGTCTAGATTCTATATTCTTCTATATTCTATACTCTAATTCTATATTCCAAATCCTATATTCTATGTTCAATATTCTTCAATATTCCATCTTCTATATTTTGTCTTCTATAGTCTATATTCTCTATTCTATATTGTTCTATATTCTACATTCTATATTCTGTATTCCATGTTCTTCTATATGCTATATTCTATATTTTATCTTTTATATTTTGTACTCTATATTCTATGTCCTATATTCTGTATTCTATATTCTTCCAAATACTGTATGCTTCTATGTTCTATGTTCTGTATTCCATATTCTGTATTCTACATTCTACGTTCTATATTCTTTTTTATATATTTTTCCATATTCTATAGTCTATGTTTTACATTCTATATTCTTCTATTTCTATATTGTATGTACTAAATTTTATATTCTATACTCTCTATTCTACATTCTATATCCTACATTCCACATGCTATATTCTTTATTCTATATTCTTCTCTATTCTAAATTCTTCTCTATTCTACATTCTATATTCAATATTCTGTGTTTGCTGTTCTATATTCTGTATACCATACTCTTCTCTATTCTATATTCTGCATTCTTCTATATTCTATGGTCTTCTCTATTCTATATTCTACATTTACTTTCTATATTCTATATTCTGCTACATTCTCTGTTCTATGTACTGTATTCTATATTCTACATTCTATATTCCATTTTCTATAATCTTTATACTTGTACAGTCTGTATTGTATATTCTTCTATATTGTATATTTTATTTCTTATATTCTTTTTGCCATATTCATCAATATTCTATAGTCTTCTAAATACTATGTTCTTCTATGTTCCGTATTCTACACTCCATATTCGATTTTCTACATTCTATATTTTATATTCTAGAAGCTACATTCTATATTTATCTATATCCTATAATCTTTATACTTCTATATTTTGTATTCTATAATCTTCTATATTGTACTTTTATGTCTTATATTCTATATTCTATACTCTTCTGTGTTCTATCTTCTATTCTCTATGTTCTTTATTCTATATTCTGTACTCTATATTCCATATTTTATAAACTATACTGTTCTATTTTATATATTCTGTATTCTATATTCAATATTGTACATTCTATACACTTCTATTTTTTATATTTTATATTCTACCACATTATATATACTATATTCCACACTCTACACGCCATATTCTATATTCCTCTATATGCTATAATCTAGTCTTCTATATTCTACATTCTATATTCATTTCACATTCTGTATTCTTCTATATTCTACATTCTAAATACTATAGTCTATATTCTACATTCTAAATTCTATATTCTTCAATATTCTACATTCTTCTATATTCTGCTTTATTCTATATCGTATATCCTATACTCCATATTCTTGTATAATCTATATCCTAATTTCTGTACTCTTCTATATTCTATATCCTATATTCTTCTATATTCTATATACCTCTATATCTTTATTCTTCTATATTCTATATCCCACATTCCATATTCTATATTCTATGTTGTATGTTCTATATTCTATGTATTATATTCTTCTATATCTATATTCCATATTCTTTATTCCATATTCTGTATTCTTCTGTATTCTATATTCTATACTCTACATTCTATATTCTACATTCTTTATTCTGTATTCTTCTATATACTAAAATCTATATTCTATGTTCTATATTTTATACATTCTGTGTTATATATTCTATATTCTTCTATTTTCTATATTCTGTATTCCACATTCTATATTCTTCTGTATGCTATAATCTATATTCTTCTATAGTCTATATTTTATGTTCTGTATTATTCTATATACTGTATTCTTTATTCATATTCTACATTCTGTATTTTTCATTCTTCTATATTCTACACTCTATATTCTATATTCTTCTATATTCTGTATCCTACATTCTATATTCTTCAATATTCTATATTCTTCTATATTGTGTACTCTATATTCTACATTCTAAATTCTGTATTTAACATTCTTCTATATTAAATATTCTGTGTTGTATAGTCTATATTCTTCTATAGTCTATATTTGATATTCTTTGTGCTGTATTCTATGTTCAATCTTCTATCTCCTATCATCTTGTGTCTTCTATCTACTATCTTCTATTGTCTTCTATATTTGATATTATATTTTCTTGTTTTCTATATTCTTGTGTCCTGTATTCTATTGCCTTTTATATTCTATATTCTCCTCTATTCTATGTTCTACTATATTCCATATTCTGCTATATTCTATGTACTTCTATATTCTGTATTCCATATTCTATATCCTTCTATATTCTATATTCTTCTGTATTTTTATTCTATATTCTATACTTTATAATCAATATTCTGTTTTATGCCGTGTTCTATATTCTTTTATATACTATATTCTTGTATATTCTGTATTCCATAATCTATATTCCATATTCTTCTATATTCTAAATTCTCTGTTCTTTGTTCTATATTCCTTATTCTACATTCTACATTGTATACTCTATATTCTTCTATATTCTATAACCTATATACTTCTACAGTCTGTATTCTGTATTCTATTTTCTATTCTTCTAAATTGTATATTTTATATCTTAAATTCTATATTTGTCAATATTCCATATTCTCCTATATACTATATTGTATATTCCATATTCTACTATATTTAATATTCTATATTCTCTTTTCTATAATCTATATTCTTCTATATTCTATGTTCTACATTCTTCTGTATTCTATAATCTACATACTTTTAAATTCTATGTTCTGTGTTCTGTAATATATAGTCTATATTCTACATTCTGTATTCTTTATATTCCTCTATATTGTATATTTTATGACTTATATTCTGTGCTCTATAGTCCATTTTCATGAATATCCTATATTCTTCTATATTCTATTTTCTAACTTCTATGTTCTGTATTCTATATTGTATGTTCTGTGCTCTATATTCTATAATCTATATTCTACAGTCTGTATTATATATTCTAAATTCTTCTATATTCTTTATTCTTCTCTATTCTGTATTATATGTTCTGTGTTCCACATTCTACATTCTATATTCTACGTTCTTCTATATTCTATATTCTACATTCTGTATTCTATATTTTTTATTCTATATTCAACATGGTAAACTCCATATTCTGTGTTCTATAATCTATATTCTTTTATATTCTATAATCTACATTCTATATTCTTGAATAATCTTATAATCTATATTCTTCTATATTGTATATTCTATATACAATATTCTTCTATATTCTCTCTTCTACATTCTGTAGTCTATATTCCTCTATATGCTATATTCCACATTCTGTATCCTATATTTTATATGCTGTTCTTCTACTTTCTCTATTATATATTCTTCTGCATTCTAAATTCTTCTATAATGTATATTCCATATTCTTTTATATTCTATAATTTTCTATATTGTATATTCCTGTATATTCAGTATTCTATATTCTTCTACATTCTATACACATCTACATTCTATACTCTATATTCCATATTCTATACAATTCTGTATTCAATATCTATATTCTTTTATATTCTATGTTCTATTTTTTTCTATATATTCTTCTGTATTCTATATTCTACATTCTGTATTCTTCTATATTCTATAATCTATGTTCTATATTTTGTATTCTTCCATATTCTATAATCTGTATTTCTCTAATTTGTATATTCTACATTCTATATTCTAATTTCTTCTATATATTCTATATTTTGTATTCTATATTCCACATTCTACTTTGTAAATTCTATATTCTACACTCTTCTATATTCTACTATACGCTATATTCTAGTTTCTAGATTCTTGATCCGACATTCTATATTCTGTTTTCTGTATTCTATATTCCACATTCTACATTCTTCTATATTCTGTATACTATAATCTTCTATATTCTTCTATAATGTATATTCTATATCCCATATTCTACTATATTTTATATTCTATATTCTTCTATTTTCTCTATTCTATATTTTGTATTCTTCTATATTCTATACACTATTTCTTCTGTATTCTATATTTCTCTATAGTCTATATCCTTCTATATTCTAGATTTTATTTTCTACATTATTCTACATTCTATTTTCTTTTATATTCTGTATTCTATCTTCTGTGTTCTGTTCTATATTCTATATTCTTTTATATACTATATTCAATATTCTATATCCCATATTCTGTATTCTATATTCTTCTATATTCTACATTCTATTTTTTTATATTATTTAATCTATATTCTTGTATATTCTATATGCTACATTCTATATTCTAAATTCTTTAATATTCTGTATTCTACATTCTATATTCTTCTATTTCCTATACTATATTATTCTATATTCTGTATTGTATATTCCACATTATGCATTCTACATTCTATACTCCATATTCTACACTCAACATTATATATTCAAAAATTTTCTATATTCTTCCATATGCTATATTCTGTGTTCTGTGTTCTACATTCTACACTCTATATTCTGTATTCTTATATTCTATAACCTATATTCATCTGTATTCTCGTCTACATTCTAAATTCTTCTATATTCTATAATCTATGTACTTCTGCATTCTGTATTCTATAGCACATTCTACATTTTATATATTTTATTCTGTATTCCATATATGTCATAATTCTGTATTCTAATATCTTCTATATACTGTATTCTTCTACTTTCTATAATTCATATTTCTTAAACTGTATTCCGTATTCTACACTCTACATTCTATAATCCTTCTATATTCTGTTTTATATTGTATTTTCTAAATTCTATATTCTTCTATGTTCTATATTCTTTTATATTCTATTTCTACATTTTTCCATATTCTAGGTTCTATGTTCCATACTCTGTGTTCTATATTGTATATCCAAAGTTCTATATTCTATATTTTTCTATATACTATATTTTTCAGTATGTTATATTCTATGTTCCATAATCTATACTCTATATGCTATATTCTACATTCTGTATTCTTCTATATTCTATATTTTACACTCTACATTCCATAATTTTCCATATTCTATAATCTGTATCCTCTAGTCTTTATACTATATTTTATATTCTGTATTCTACTTTCTATATTCTGTATTCTAGTCTTCTACTGAGTATATTCTAGAATGTATATTCTATATTCTTATGTATTCTATATTCTAATGCTTCTATATTCTTCCATATTCTGTATTCTTCAATATTCTGTGTTCCACATTCTACTATATGCTTTTTCTTGTATTTTCTATAGCCTTCTATATTCTAAATTTATATTCGATATTCTTCTATATTCCATATTCTTCTGTAATGTATATATTCTTCTATATTCCATATTCTTGTATATTTTATATTCTGTTTTCTATATTCTTTTATATTCTGTATAGTATCTTCTGTGTTCTGTGTTCTCTGTTCAATATTCTTCTGTATACTATATCGTTCCATATTCCATATTCTATATTCCACATTCTAAATTCTATGTTCTATATTTTCCTATATCCTATATTCCATACTCTCTATTCTATATTCGATGTTCTATGTTCTATATTCTTCTCTATTCTACATTCCATATTCTATATTCTACATTCTAAAATCTTCTATATTCTACATTCTGTATTTTAGATTCTATATTCTTCTATTTTCTATATTTTTACATATACTATATTTTTGTGTATCCTATATTCCATATTTTTATACTGTATTCAACATTCTATATTCTTCTATATTTCATATTCTATATTTCCTGTATTCTATATTTTACATTCTACATCCTATATTCCATTATCTTCCATATTGTCTAACATATAATCTTCTATATTCTATAATCTATATTTCTCTTAATTCTTCACTCTATTTTGCATTCTATATTCTGTATTCTACATTGTCCATTTTATATTCTTCTGTGTTCTATATTCTAATTTGTATTCTATTTTATTCTATAGCCTGTATTCTGTATGCTATATTCTTCTATAATGTATATTCTATATTCCAAATACTCTATACACTAAATTCTTCTATTTTCAATGTTCCTTTATATTGTGTATTCTATCCTCAGTGTTCTATGTTCCATATTCTATATTCTGTTTTAAATTCTCTAGATTCTATAATCTATGTTCTTCTATATTGTATATTTTTGTATATTCTGTAATCCATACTTTGTATTCTATATTCTTCTACATACAATATACTCCTATATACTATATTGTATTTTTCATATACCACATTCTATATTCTGCAATCTATATTTTAAATTCTTCTATATTTTATGTTCTGTATTCTATATTCTCCATTCTAAATTCTTCCTTATTCTTCTATATTCTATATTTTTCTATATACTATATTTTTCTGTATTCTATTTCATATTCTACATTCTTCCTTCTATATTCTTCTATATTGTGTATTCTTTCTTTTACATCCTATATTCTATATTCCATTATCTTCTATATGCTATAATCTATATTCTTCTATTTTCTGTGTTCTTTATACTTTATTTTATATTCTATATTTTGTATTCTACATTCTATGTTCTATATTCTATATTTTTCTATACTCTACATTTTCTATATTCTACATTCCATACTCTGTGTTCTGTATTCAATGTTCTTTTCTATATTCTATATTTTTCTATATAATTTTCTGTATTCTATATTCGACATTCTACACTATAGTCTTCATTGTCTGTATCATATATTCTTCTATATTGTATATTCTGTATTTCACATTCTACATTCTATATTCCATAATCTTCCATATTCTATAATGTATAATCTCTACATGATGTACTTTTTATTCTATATTTTATATTCTACATTCTATATTTTTCTATCTTCCATTGTATTCTATATTCAAAGTTTTCTATTTTTTATAATTTTCTGTATTCTTATTGCCTATTCTGTAAACTACATTCTTTATTCTATATTCTCTTATATTCCATCTTCTATATTTAATTCTACATTCTATATTCCAGAACCTTCTTTATTCTATAATCTATATTCTTCTATATTCTTAGTTCTCTATATTTTTTATTCTATAGTCTGTATTCTACGTTGTACATACTCTATTGGATATTCTATATTTATCTCTGTTCTATATTTTCCTTTATTCTCTATTCCATACTCTGTATTCTATATTCCATATTTGATGTTCTATATTCTATATTCTGTAGTTTTTATATCCAATATTCTTCTGTATTCTACATTCTATAGTCCTTATTCTATATTCTGCATTCTATATTCTTCTATATTCTGTGTTCTATACTCTTCTACATCTTTATTCTACATTCTATATTCTTCTGTTATAATCTATATTCTTCTATCTGCTATATTCTATGTTCTAAATTCTATACTCAATATCCTACAGTCCATTCTATATTCTAAATTTTTCAATATTCTTTATTCTTCTCTATTGTTCTCCATTCTACATTCCATTTCCTTCTATATTATATATTCTACATTTCTCTGAATTCTATATTCCTCTATATTCTATATTTTTTATTGTATATTCTACCTTCTAATCTCTATATTCTATATTCTTCTGTAATCCAATATTCTCTGTTCTACATTCTATATTCTTCTATATTTTGTAATCTATATTCTTCTACTTTATTCTCTATTCTTCAATAGTGTATATCCTATATTCCCTATATTCCCTATTTGTCAATATTCTATTTTCTTCTCCATTCTATCTTCTATATTCTGTAGTCTGTCATCTATTTGCTTTACTCCTGTATATTCTGTATTCTATATCCTGTATGTTCTATATTCTAAATATATACTGTTTTCCTATATTCTGTGTTCTATATTTTGCAATATTCTATATTCTTCTATAATTATATTCTACATTCTCCTGTTTTCCATATTTCATATTCTTCTATACTCTATATTCTTCTATTTTCTTTTATATTCTCTATTGTACCTTCTATGTTCTGTGTTCTTCTATATACTATATTCCTCTATATACTATAGTCCATATTCTATATTCTACATTCTAAATTCTTCTATATTGTGTATTTTACATTCTAAATTTTATATTCTTCTATGTTCTATATTCTTTTATATTCTATGTCTATATTTTCCCATATTCTAGGTTCTAAATTCCGTACTCTGTATTCTATATTCAAATTTCTATGTTCTATATTCTTTATCTATATATTTTTCTGTATGGTATAGTCTATGCTCCATATTCTATATTCTATATGCTATATTCTACATTCCGTGTTCTATGTTCTTTTATATTCTGTATTCTATATTCTGTATTTTACATTCTACATTCCACAATTTTCTATATTCTATAACCTGTACTCTAGTCTTTATTCTATATTCTGTATTCTACTTTCTATATTCTAAGTTCTTCTATAATCTATATTCTGTATTGTATACTCTTCTATTGTGTATATTCTTCTATAATGTATATTCTCTATTCTTCTGTATTCTATATTCTGTATTCTTCAATATTCTGTGTTCTGCACTCTACTATATTCTTTTTCTTGCATTTTCTATGGCTTTCTATATTCTTCTATTTCCTAAATTTATATTCAATATTCTTCTGTATTTTGTATTCTATATTCTGCAATGTACATTCTATAATCTATGTTCTTGTTTGTATTCTTCTATATTCCACATTCTTAGTATATTCTATATTCTACTATTTTCTATATTCTGTATTGTATCTTCTGTGTTCCATGTTCAATATTCTTCTATGTTCTATATTCCATAAATTCTTCTATATTCCATATTCTACATTTTAAATTCTGTTCTTCTATATTCTATATTTTCCTACATCCTATATTCCATACTCTCTATTCTATATTCGATGTTCCGTGTTCTATATTCTATATTTTTCTCTATACTATATTCTTCTGTATTCTATATTCCATATTCCATATTGTATATTCTACATTCTATATTCTAAAATCTTCTATATTCTACATTCTCTATTCTATATGCTACGTTCTATTCTTCTATATTCTATATTTGTCGATATACTATGTTCTATATTAATTCTTCTATTTTCTATGTTTTTACATATATTTTTGTGTATTCTGTATTCCATATTCTTAACTGTATTCAACACTCTATATTCTCCTATATTCTATATTCCATAATCTTCTATATTGTGTAATTTATAATCTTCTATATTCTATAATCTATATTCTCCTAAATTCTTCATTGTGTTTTGCAATCTATATTCTACACTGTACATTTTATATTCTTCTGTATTCTACTTCAAAATTTATATTCTATTTTCTTCGATATTCTGTATTTTTTATGCTATATTCTTTTATAATGTATATTCTATAATTTTTTTATTCCAAATCCTCTATAAACCATACTCCTCTATTTTCAAAGTTCTTTTATATTCTGTATTCTATCTTCAGTGTTCTGTTAACCCTAACCCTAAACCAGACCCTGACCATAAACCTGACTCTGACCCTAACAACCCTGACCCTAACCTTAACCCTAACCCTGACCCTAAAACCCTGACCCTGACTCTGACCATTGACCCTGACCCTAAAACCCTGACCGTGACCCTGACCCTAAAACGCTGACCGTGACCCTGACCCTAAAACCCTGACTGTGACCCTGACCCTAAAACCCTGACCATGACCCTGACCCCAACGCCTAACCCTGAACCTAACCCCTAACCCTGACCGAACCCCTAACCCGGACCCTAAACCCTAACCGCTAACCCTGACCCGAACCCCTAACCTTCCCCCGAACCCCTAACCCTGACCCGAGCCCCTAACCCTGAACCTAACCCCTAAACCTTACCCGAACCTCTAACCCTGACCCTAACCCCTAACCCTGACCCTAACCCTTAACCCAGACTCTAACCCCTAACCTTAACCCAAACCCCTGAACCTGACCCTAAACCCTAACTCCTAACCCTGACCCTAACTCCTGACCCTGACCATAACCCGACCCTGAACCTAACCCCTAACCCTAACCCTAAAACTTAACACTAACCCTAACCCCTAACCCGAACCGTAACCTCTAACCCTAACCAACCCAACCCTAACCAACCCTATCCTTAACACCCTAACCCTAACAACACTCTAACCCTAACACCCTAATACCTAACAAATCCCTAACCCAAACCCTAACACCCTAACCCTAACACCCTAACCCTAACCAACCCTAACCCTAACACCATAACCCTAACCAAACCTAAGCCTATACTGTTCATTATATTCTTCTTCATTAATATATTCTTTATTATATTTTTCACTATCATATTCTTCATTATGATGTTCTTTATTTACAATTATTATATCCTTCTTCATTATTACATCCTTCATTCTTACATCCTTCGCGATTACATCCTTCGTTATTAGATTCTTCATTGTTGCATTCTTCATTGTTATATTCTTCATTACTATTTTCTTCATTATTACATTGTTCATTATTACATTCTTCATTATTATATTGTTTATTATATTCTTCATTATTTTCTTAAATATATACTTCTTCATTGTTATAATCTTCATTATATTCTTCCTCATTATTATATTCTTCATTATTATATTGTTTATTTTTATATTCTTCATTATTTTTTCATTATTATATTCATTATTATTATATTCTTCATTATATTCTTCACTATTACGTTCTTCACTGTTACGTTCTTCAGTGTTACGTTCTTCACTTACGTTCTTCACTCTTACGTTCTTCACTCTTACTTTCTTCACTATTCATTATATTCTTGATTATATTCTTCATTATTTTCTTCATTATATTGTTCATTACTATATTGTTCATTATATTCTTGCTCATTATGCTCTTCATTATATTCATTATTTTAATCCCATTATTCTATTCTTCATTAATATATTCATTATTACATTCTTCATTGTTAAATTCTTCATTATTACATTCTTCATTAATATATTATTACATTCTTCATTGTTACATTCTTCCTTATTACATTATTACATTGTTCATTATTACATTCTTCATTACTACAGTCTTCATTACATTCTTCACTATTATATTCTTCATTATTATATTCTTCATTTCTATATTCTTTAGTCGTCATTATGTTCATTATTATATTCTTCATAATTATATTGTTCATTATATTCTTCATAATTAAATTCCTCATTTTTCTTCTATGTTGTAATATTCTTCATTATATTCATTACCTACTTTTATTTTGTTCTTCATTATTCTGTTCTTCATTATTTTATCCTTCATTATTGTATCCTTCATTATTATATTCTTCACTATTGTGTTCTTCATTATTCTATTCTTCATTATTGTATTCTTCTTCATTATTATATTTTTTATTTTCTTCATTACATTCTACATTATATACTTCTTCGTTATTATATTCTTCATTATTGTATCCTTCATTATTGTTTTTCATTATTATATTCATTATTATATACAACCTCATTATCATATTCTTTATTGTATTCTTCATTACATTCTTCATAATTATGTTCTTTATTATATTCTTCATTATTGTATTCTGCATTATTATATTCTTTATTATTATATTCATCATTATTACAATCTTCATTACTATATTCGTCATTATTAAATTCTGCATTATTGTATTCTTATATTCTTCTTCATTATATTCATTATTATATTCATTATTATAGTCTTCATTTATACATTCTTCATTATATTCTTCATTAGTATAGTCTTCGTTATTATATTCATTATATTCTTCATTATTATATTCTTTAATGTATTCTTCATTATTATGTTCTTCATTTTTATAGTCTTCACTATTATATTCTTCACTATAATATTCTACATATTACATTCTTCATTATTATATTCTTCATTTATATATTGTTCATTATTAAATTCTTTATTATATTCATTATATTATTCTTCATTATATTCTTCATTTTTATATTCATTATTTAATTCTTCATTACTGTATCCTTCATTATTATATTCATTTTTGTTCTTCACTATTATATTCTTCATTATTATATACTTCCTATTATATTCGTCTTTGTTGTATTCTTCATTATTATAGTCTTCATAATTATGTTCTTCATTATATTCTTCATTTTTACATTCTTCATTGTTGTTCTTTGATATTATATTCTAGTTATATTCTTCATTATTATATTCATTATTATATAATTCTTCATTATAATCTTCATTTTTGTATTCTTTATTACTGTATTCTTCATTATTGTATCCTTCATTATTATGTTCTTCATTACTATGGTTTTCATTATTATATACTTCAATATTATATTCTTCATTATTATATACCTCCTCATTATTATATTCTTCTTTATTGTATTATTTTCTTCATAATTATGTTCTTCATTATATTCTTTAATTTATATTCTTCATTATTGTATTCATTATATTGTACATTATATTTTTCATTATTATATTCTCCATTATTGTATTCTTCATTATTATATTCTCCATTATAGCATTCTTCTTTATTATATCCTTCATTATATTCTTCTTCATTTATATTCTTGTTGATTATCATATCTTCTTCATTATTATATTCTTCATTATTATATTCTACATTATTCGTCATTAGTATATTCATCATTATATTCTTCATTATTCATTGTTATATTCTTCATTATTATATTCTTCATAATTATATTCTTTATTATATTCCTTTTTCTTCATTATTGTATTCTTCATTTGATATTCTTCATTATGTTCTTCATTATATACTCCTTCATTCTATTGTTCTTCATTATTTTATTCTTATTATATTCTTCATTATTTTATTCTTAGTATATTCTTCAGTATTATATTCTTCATTATTATATACTTCCACATTATATTCTTCTTTATTTTATTCATTATATTCCTCTTTATTATATTCTTTGTTATTATGTTCTTCATTATTATATTCTTCCTCATTGTTATATTTTTTATTCTTCATTATTATAGTCTTCATTATTATATTCTTCATTTTTACAGTCTGTTATATTCTTCATTATTATATTCTTTGTAATTATATTTTTCATTATTATATATTTCTTCATTATATTATTATATTATTCTTCATTTTTGAATACTTCATTACTATATTCTTCATCATTATAGTCTTCCTTTTATATCCTTTTCATTATATTCTTGAATATTATATTTTTCATCTTTATATTCTTCATTATTATATTCCTCATCGTTATAATCTTCATTATTGTATTCTACACTATATTCTTCATTATTTTATTCTACATTATATTCTTCATTACTATATTCCTCATTATTAAATTCTTCATTATTACCTTCTTGACTATTATTTTTCATTATTATATTCTTCATTATCATATTCTTCATTATATACTTCATTATTATATTCTTGTTCATTATTATAATGTACTTCATTATTACAGTCTTCATTATTATATTCATTATTTTCTTCGTTATTATATTCTTCGTTAGTATATTCTTCATTGTTAAATTCTTATTCATCATTATTCTTCATTAATGTGTTCATTATTATATTCTTCATTATATGCTTCATTATATTCTTCATTATTATATTCTACATTATTCATCATTATTATATTCATTATTATATTGTTCATTGTTATATTCTTTATTATAGTTTTCATAATTATGTTTGTCATTATTATATTCTTTATTATATTATTCATTGTATTCATTATATTATTATATTCTGCTTCATTATTATATTCTTCTGCATTATTCTTCATTTTTATGTTCTTCCTAGTTATATACTTCTTCATTCTATTCTTATAATATTCTTAATACATTATTATATTCTTTTTCATTATATTGTTCATTATGTTCTTCATTATATTCTTCATTGTTATATTCATCTTCGTTAGTATATTCTTCATTATTATATCTTTATTATATTCTTCATTATCATATTCTTTCTCATTATTATTCTTCATTATATTCATTATTACATTCTTCCTCATTATTATATTCTTCATTAGTATACTCTTCATTAGTCTTCATTATTATTTTCTTCATTTGTATCATCTTCATTATTATAGTCTTCATTATTATACCCTCCCTATTGTATTCTTCATTATTACATTCTTCATTATTATATTCTTCACTATTATATACTTCATTATTTTATTCTTCATTATTACATTCTTCATTATATTCTCCATTATTGTATTTTCATCATATTCTCCATTAATATATTCTTCTTGATTATTATATGCTTCATTATTATATCCTTCATTATGTTCTTCATTATATTCTTCATTATATTCTTCCTCAATATTATATTTCTACATTATATTTTTCATTATTATATACTTCATTTACTATTCTTCTAATTATATTCTTCATTGTTATATTATTATATTCTTCATTAATGTATTCTTCATTATATTCTACGTTGTTCTTCATTATTATATTCATTATATTATTCTTTATTATTACGTTCTTCATTATTATATTATTCATTGTTATCTTGTTCATTATTATATTCTTCTTCATTAATGTATTCATTATATTCTACATTATTTTCTTCATTATTATTGTCTTCATTGTTATCCTTATGTTCATCATTATATTCTTCATTACATTCTTGATTATCATATTCTTCATGATTATATTCTTCAGTATTTTAGTCTTCATTATTGTATTCTTCATTATTATATTCTCTTTCGTTAATGTATTCTTCTTCATCATTATATTCCACATTATTATATTCATTTTTATATTCTTCATTATTATATTCTTCTAAATTATATTCTGCATTATTCTTCATTTTTATATTCTTCATTATATTCATTAATATATTCATTATATTATTCATTATTATATACTTTATTATATTCTTCATTATTATATATATCTTTATTATATTCTTCATTATTATATTCATTATTATATACTTCTTTATTACATTCATTATATACATCTTTATTATATTCTTCATTATTATATTCTTCTTCATTATATTCATTATATTCATTATTATATTCATCATGATATTCTTCATGATATTCTTCATGATATTCTTCGTTGTTATATTCTTCGTTATTATATTGTTCATTATTGCATTCTTCATTATTGTATTCGTTATATTTTTCATTATTATATTCATTACTATATTCTTTTTCTATATTCTATATTTTATACAATTTTCTGTATTCTTTATTCTACATCCTATACTCTATATTCTTCTATAGTATATGTTCTTATATATTGTATTATTTTTTACTTTCTACGTTCTATATTCCATAATATTCTGTATTTTATAATGTATATTCTCTATATTATGTATTTTTATTTTATATTTTGTAGTCTATATTCGGTATTCTACATTGTATATTTTAAATTCTATATTGTTCTATATTCTATTGTCTGTATTCTATATTTAATGTTTTCTATATTGTATATTTTTATAATTTTCTGTCATCTCTATTCCATTTTGCATATTCTGTAAACTATATTCTACATTCTATATTCTCTTATATTCCATCTTTTACTTCCTGTATTTAATTCTACTTTATTCCAGAATATTCTATATTCTATGATCTATATTCTTCTATATTCTATGTTCTTTATTCTATATTTTATATTCTATATTCTCTATTCTACTTTGTACATACTCTATTCTATATTTCTCTATATTTTTCTGTATTCTATATTCCATACTCTGTATTCTATAGTCTATGTTGTATATTCTATAATTTTTATATCCTATATTCTTCTGTATTCTACATTCTATATTCTTCTATGTTCTGTATTCTATACTCTTCTACATTTTTATTCATTCTATAGTCTTCTGTTATAATCTATATTCTTTCTGCTATATTGTACATTGTACATTCTATATTCAATATTCTACAGTCTACATTCTATATTCTAAACTTCTCAATATTCTTTATTCTTCTTTATTCTCTATTCCATATTCTATGTTCTCCATTCTACATGCCATTTTCTTCTATGTTCTATAGTCTACATTTTATATTCTAAATTTTTTTGAATTCTATATTCTTCTATATTCTATATTTTTAGTGTATATTCTACCTTCTTATCTCTATATTCTGTATTCTTCTGTAATCTAATATTTTCTTATATTGTATTCTACATTCTATATTCTTCTATATTTTGTAATCTATATTCTTCTACTTTAATTCTCTATTCTTCAATAGTGTATGTCCTATACCCTATATTCCCCGTTTGTCAATATTCTGTTTTCTGCTACTTTCTGTCTTGTATATTCTGTAGTCTGTCATCTATATTCCTTATTCTTCTATATTCTGCATTCTATACCCTATATCTTCTATATTCTAAATTTATGCTCTATGTTTTCCTATATTCTGTATTCTATATTTTTCAATTTTATATTCTTCTATAATTACATTCTACATTCACCTATTTTCCATATTCTATATTTTTTTATATTCTTCTATAATCTATTTTCTTTTTTATGCTCTTTATGTTCTATGTTCTTCTATATACTATATTCCTCTATATTCTTTAGTTCATATTGTATACTCTACGTTCTAAATTCTTCTATATTCTACATTCTAAATTTTATATTCTTCTATGTTCTATATTCTTTTATATTCTATTTCTATATTTTTCCATATTCTAGGTTCTATATTCCATACTCTGTATTCTATATTGTATATTCAAAGTTCTATGTTCTATATTCTTTATTTTTACATATATTTTTCTGTATGGTATATTCTATGTCCCCTATTCTATATTCCATATGCTATATTCTACATTCTATATTCTGTATTCTATATTCTTCTATATTTTATTCTACATTCCATAATTTTCTATATTCTATACTCTGTATTCTATAGTCTTTATTCTATTCTGTATTCTGCATTCTACTGTCTATATTCTAAATTCTGTATTCTATGTTCTTCTATAATCTATATTCTGTATTGTATAGTCTTCTATTGTGTATATTCTTCTATAATGTATATTCTTTATTCTTCTGTATTCTGTATTCGAATTCTTCTATATTCTCTATTCTTCCATATTCTGTATTCTACCTTCTACTATATTCTTTTTCTTGTATTATCTATAGCCTTGTATATTCTATATTCTACATTTATATTCGATATTCTTCTATATTCTTCTGTAATGTATATTCTATAATCTATATTCTTGTTTATATTCTTCTGTTACATATTCTCGTATATTACATATTCTACTATTTTCTGTATTCTTTTACAGTCTGTTTTCTATCTTCTGTTCCATGTTCAATCTTCTTCTATATACTATATCCTTCTATGTTCTATATTCCATATTTGATATTCCACATTCTAAATTCTATGTTCTATTCTCCTAAATTCTTCATTCTATATTTTGAATTCTGTATTCTACATTGTACCTTTTATATTCTTCTGTATTCTATATACTAAATTTATATTTTATTTTCTTCTATATTCTGTATTATTTATGCTATATTCTTCTGTAATTTATATTCTATCTTCTTTATTCCAAATCCTCTATACACTATATTCTTCTATTTCAAAGTTCTTTTATATTCTGTATTCTATCTTCAGTGTTCTATATTCCATATTTTATATTCTATATTTTAAATTCACTTTATTCTATAATCTATATTCTTCTATATTCTATGTTTTTGTATATTCTATAATCCATACTCTGTATTCTATATTCGATGTTCTATATTCTTCTACATACAATATTCTTCTATATTAAATATTTTATATTTTAAATTCTTCTATATTCTATGTTCTGTATTCTATATTCTACATTCACAATTTTATGTTCTATGTTCTTCCATACTCTATATTTTCTATATATTTTTCTCTATTCTATATTCCATATTCTACATTCTTCCTTCTATATTCAGTATTCTTCTATATTCTCTATTGTATATTCTTCTATATTGTATAGTCTATATTTTACATTCTATATTCTATATTCCATTATCGTCTATATTCTATAATCTATATTCTTCTGTATTCTGTGTTCTTTATACTTTATTTTATATTCTATATTTTGTATTCTACATTGTATATTCTACATTTTTCTATACTCTGTATTTTCTATATTCCGTTTTCCATACTCTGTGTTCTATATTCAATGTTTTTTCTATATTCTATATTTCCCCATACAATTTTCTGTATTCTATATTCTACATTCTATACCCTATATTCTTCTATGGTCTATATCATATATTCTTCTATATTGTATATTCTCTTTTTACATTCTACATTCGATATTCCATAATATATATTCTGTAATGTATATTCTCTATATTATGTATTTATTCTATATTTTATATTTTTCTATATCCCATTCTCTGTATTCTATATTCAATGTTGTCTCTATTCCATATTTTTTATAATTTTCCGTATTCTATATTCCATATTGCATATTCTGTAAACTATATTCTACATTCTCTTATATTTCATCTTCTATATCCTATGTTTAATTCTACATTCTATATTCCAGAATATTCTATATTCTTCCATATTCTATGTTCTTTATTCTATATTTTATATTCAAAATTCTGCATTCTACTTTGTACATACTCTTCTATAGTCTATATTTATCTCTATTCTATATTTTTCTATATTCTCTATTCCATACTCTGTATTCTATATTCCATATTTGATGTTCTATATTTTTTATATCCTATATTCTTCTGTATTCTAGATTCTATATTCCATATTCTATATTCTGCATTCTATATTTTTCTGTTCTGTATTCTATACTCTTCTACATTCTTATGCTACATTCTATATTCTTCTGTTATAATCTATATTCTTCTTTCTGCTATGTTCTATATTGTACATTCTGAATTCTATATTCAATATTCTACAGTCTACTTTCTATAGTCTCAATTTTTCAAAATTGTTTATTCTTCTCTATTCTCTATTCCATATTCTATGTTGTCCCTTCTCCATTCTACATTCCTTTTTCTTCTATATTCTATAGTCTACATTTTATATTCTAAATTTTTCTGAATTCTATACTCCTCTATATTCTATATTTTTTACTGTATATTCTACCTTCTAATCTCTATAGTCTATAAAAAAAATTTTTAATACTCTTCTGTAATCTAATATTCTATTCTCTATTCTACATTCTATATTCTTCTATATTTTGTAATCTACATTCTTCTACTTTATTCTCTATTCTTCAATAGTGTATGTCCTGTACCGTATATTCCCTATTTGTCAATATTCTGTTTTCTTCTACTTCTTGTCTTCTATATTCTGTAGTCTGTCATCTATGTTCTTTATTCTTCTATATTTTGCATTCTATATCCTATATCTTCTATATTCTAAATTTATGCTGTTTTCCTATATTCTGTATTTCAATATTTTATATTCTTCTATAATTATATTCTACATTCTCCTATTTTCCATATTCCATGTTCTTCTATACCCTATATTCTTTTTTCTTTTATATTCTCTATTGTATCTTCTATGTTCTTCTATATACTATATTCCTCTTTATTCTATAGTCAATATTCTATATTCTGTGTCCTAAATTCTTCTATATTCTGTATTTTATATTCTATATTCTACATTCTAAATTGTACATTCCTCTATGTTCTATATTCGTTTATATTCTATTTCTATATTTTTCCATATTCTAGGTTCTATATTCCATACTCTGTATTCTATATTGTACATTCAAATTTCTGCTCTATATATTCTTTATTTTTCTATAGGGTATATTTTTCTGTATTGTATAATCTATATTCTATATGCTATATTCTACATTCTGTATTCATGAACAGGCCCGAATAGTGGAGCCCGGCACGCACGAACAGGCCCGGATAGCGGAGCTCCGCAGGCTCGAACAAACCCGAATAACGGAGCTCCGTAGGCACGAACAGGCCCGAATAGAGGACCCCCGCAGGCAAGATGAGACCCAAAAGGACACTCCCGCAGTCAAGATTAGGCCTGAATGGAGAATTCCGCAGGTAAGAATAGTCCCGGATGGAGGGTCCCGCAGGCTAGAATAGGCCCGAATGGAGATTCCTGCAGGCAAGAATAGGCCAGAATAGAGGAGCCCCGCAGGCAACAATAGGCCTGAACAGAGTTCCACAGGGAAGAATAGGCCCGACCGAAGAGTATCGCAGGCAAGAATAGGCTCCAACAGAGAGTCCCGCAGGGAAGAATAGGTCCAAACGGAGAGCCCCGCAGGCGAGAATAGGCCAGAACGAAGAGTCCCCCAGGCCTGATAGGCCCGAAGAGAGTCCAGCAGGCAAAAATAGGCCTGAATAGAGGAGCCCCGCAGGCAAGATTAGGCCCGAAGAGAGTCCAGCAGGCAAGAATACACCCAGAGAGTCCTGAAGGCAAGAACAGGCCTGACCAGAGTCCCGCAGGCAAAAATAGGCCCTAATAGAGGAGCCCCGCAGGCAACAATAGGCCCGAATAGAGTCCCGCAGGCAAGAAGAGGCACGAACGGAGAGTCCTGCAGGCAAGAATAGGCCTGGAGTGCGCTGCAGGCAAGAATAGGCCCGAACGGAGATTCCCGCAGGCAAGAATAGGCCCAGAGTCCAGCAGGAAGTATAGGACCGAATAGAGGAGCCTCGCAGGCAAGAATAGGCCAAACACAGTCCCATAGGCAATAATAGGCCCAAAAAGAGGAGATCCAGAGGCAAGATTAGGCCCGAACAGAGAGACCCGAAGGCAAGAATAGGCCCGAGTACAGGAGCCACGCAGGCAAGAATAGGCCCAACCAGAGTCGCACAGGGAATAGGACCGAATAGCGGAGACCTGCAAGCACGAACAGGACCGAATACTGAAGACCCGTATGCATGAACAGGCCCGAGTAGAGGAGCCACGTACGCTCAAACAGGCCCAAATATCGGAGCTCCGCAGGCTCGATAAGGCCTGAATAACAGAGCTCCATAGGCATGAACACTACCGAATAGAGGACCCCCACAGGAAAGAGGAGGCCCAAAAGGAGACTCCCACAGCTGAGAATAATAAAGAACAGAGTCCCGTAGGTGAGGATAGGCCCGAACGGAGAGTCCCGCAGGCGAGAATAGGCCCAAACAGAGAGTCCCGTAGGTAAGAAAAGGCCCGAGCGGAGAGTCCCGCAGCAAGAATAGGCCCGAATAGAGGAGCCCCGCAGGCAAGAATAGGCCTGAACAGAGTCCCGCATGCAAGAATAGGCCTGAAAAGGGGCATTCCTCAGGCAAGATTAGGTCCGAAGAGAGTCCAGCAGGCAAGAATAGGTACGAATGGAGTGTCCCGCATGCCAGAACAGGCCCGAACGGAGATTTCCAGAGGGAAGAATAGGCCCGAAAAAGAGTGCCGGAGGCAAGAATAGTCCTGAGTAGAGAAGCCGTGCACGCAAGCATATGCCCGAACAGAGTCCGGCAGGCCATAATAGGCCCGAACGGAGAGTCCCGCAGGCAAGAATAGGCCCAAATAGAGGAACCCTGTAGGCAAGATGAGGGCCGAGTAGAGTTCTGCTCGCAAGAATAGGCCCGAACAGAGAGTCCCGCAGGCCAGAAAGGCCCAAACGGAGAGTCTCGCAGGCAAGAATAAGCCCAGAGAGTCCCGCAGGCCAGAATATGAAAGAATGGAGAGTCCCCCGTCCAGAACAGACCCGAAGAGAAGTCACGCTGGCGAGAATACTCCCAAACTGAGAATCCCACAGGCCAGCATAGGCCCAGAGAGTGTTGCAGGCAAGAATAGACCTGAACGGAGAGTCCTGCAGGCCAGAATTGCCTGAAAGGAGACTCCCGCAGGTCAGAATAGGCCCAAACTGAGATACCCGCAGGCAAGCATAGGCCCAAAAAGGGGAGCCCTGCAGGCAAGAACAGGCCTGAACAGAGTTCCGCAGCCAGAATAGGCACGAATAGAGGAGCCCCGCAGGCAAGAATAAGCCCAAACAGAGTCCTGAAGGCAAGAATAGGCACGAGTAGAGGAGCCGTACAGGCAAGAAGAGGTCCGAACAGAGTCCGGTAGGCGAGAATAGGTCCGAACGGAGAGTCCCGCAGGCCAGAATAGGGCCGAAGAGAATTCACGTAGGCGAGAATACTCCCAAACTGAGAATCCCACAGGCCAGCATAGGACCGAACAGAGAGTCCTGCAGGCAAGAATAGACCTCAACAGAGAGCCCCGCAGGCTAGAAAGGCCCGAATGGAGAGTCACGCAGGTCAGAATACGCCCGAACGGAAAGTCCCGCAAGCCAGAATAGGGCCGAAGAGAAGTCACGCAGGTAAGAATACTCCCAAACTGAGAATCCCGCAGGCCAGAAAAGTCCCGAATGGAGAGACCCGCAGGCTGGAACAGGCCCAAATGGAGATTCCTGCAGGCAAGCATAGGTCTGAACTGAGTCCCGCAGGCCCAAATAGGCCCAAACGGAGATTCCCGGAGCAAGAATAGGCCTGAACAGAGTCCCGCAGTCAAGAATAGGCCCGAGTAGAAGAGCCGTGCAAGCAAGAAGAGGACCGAACAGAGTCCACAGGCAAGAATAGGCCCAAATGGAGAGTCCCGCAGGCAAGAATAGGCCCGAACGGAGATTACTGCAGGCAAGAATAGGCACGTACGGAGTCCCCTAGGCAAGAATACGCCTGAGTAGAGGAGACATGCATGCAAGAAAAGACCTGAAGAGAGTCCCGCAGGCAAGAATTGACTCGAACGGAGAGTCCTGTAGGCAAAAACAGGCCCAAATGGAGATTCCTGCAGGCAAGAATAGACCCGAACAGAGTCCCGCAGGCAAGAATAGGCCAGAACAGAGGAACCCCGTAGACACGAGTAGACACGAATAGACACGAATAGAGTCCCGCAGGCAAGAATAGGCCCGAGTAGAGGAGCCGTGCAGGCAAAAAGAAGCCATAACAGAGTCCCGCAGGCCAGAATAGCCCCAAACGGAGAGGCCCGCAGACAAGAATAGGTCCGAACAGAGAGTGCCAAAGGCCAGAAAGGCCCGAACAAAGAGTCCCGCAGGCAAGCATAGGCCTGAACAGAGTCCTGCAGGCCAGAATAGGCCCAAACGGAGATTCCCGGAGGCAAGAATACGCCCAAACAGAGTCCCGCAGACAAGAATAGGCCCAAGTAGAGGAGCCGTGCAGGCCAGAAGAGGCCCAAAAAGAGTCCCACAGGCAAGAATACGCTCAAACGGAGAGTCCCGCAGGCGAGAATAAGCCCGGAGAGTCCCGCAAGCCAGAATAGGCCGGAACGGAGATTCCTGCAGGCAAGCACAGGCCGGAACAGAGTCCCGCAGGCCAGAATACGCCGGAACGGAGATTCCTGGAGGCAAGAAGAGACCCGAACAGAGTCCTGCAGGCAAGAATAGGCTCGAACAGAGAGTCCCACAGGCAAGAATAGGCCCGAACGGAGATTCCTACAGGCAAGAATAGGCAAGTACAGAGTCCCACAAGCCAGAACAGGCCCGAACAGAGATTCCCGCAGGCAAGAATAGACTTGAACGGAGAGTCCCGTAGGCAAAAATAGGCCGGAATATAGATTCCTGCGGG
Source organism: Loxodonta africana (assembly GCF_030014295.1). Lineage (NCBI taxonomy): Eukaryota > Metazoa > Chordata > Mammalia > Proboscidea > Elephantidae > Loxodonta > Loxodonta africana. The sequence goes on from NW_026975113.1 coordinate 2,080,206, forward strand.
CAAGAATAGGCCCGAACAGAGTCCCGCAGGCAAGGATAGGCCCGAACGGAGATTCCTGCAGGCAAGAATAGGCACGAACAGAGTCCCGCGGGCAAAAATAGACCCGAGTAGAGGAGCCATGCAGGCAAGAAGAGTCCTGAATAGAGTCCCGCTGGCAAGAATAAGCCCGAACGGAGTGTCCCACAGGCAAGGAAATCCTAACGGATACTCCCGCAGACGAGAATAGGCCCGAATGCAGAGTCCCGCAGGCCAAAATAGGCCCTAACGGAGATTCCCGCAGGCAAACCTCGACCGGAACAGAGTCCCGAAGACCAAAATAGGCCCCAACAGAGATTCCGGAGCATGAAGAGGCCCGAACAGAGTCCCGCAGGCAAGAATAGGCCTGAACGGAGAGTCCCGCAGGCATGAATAGGCCTGAATAGAGGAGCCCCACACGCACGAATAGGCCCGAGTAGCGGAGCCCCGCACGCACAAACAGACCTGAGTAGTGGAGCCTCGCATTCATGATCAGGCCTGAGTACCGCCCCGCATGTACGATCAGGCCCGAATAGCAGAGCTCCACAGGCTAGAACAGGACCGAATAACGGAGCTCCGTAAGCACAAAAGGCCCAAATAGAGGAGCCCCGCATGCAAGAGGACACCTGAAAGGAGACTCCCGCAGGTAAGATTAGGTCCGAACGGAGAGTTCCACAGGTAAGAATAGGCCCGAACAGAGAGCCCCGCTGGCAAGAATAGGCCCGAACGGAGAGTCCTGCAGGCGAGAACAGGCCCGAAGGGAAGTCCCTCAGGCGAGAATACACGCAAACTGAGAATCCCGCAGGCCAGCATAGGCCTTAACGAACATTCCCGCAGGCAAGCATAGGTCTGAACAGAGTCCCGCAGGCCAGAATAGGCCCGAACGGAGATTCCCGCAGGAAATCATAGGCAATAACAGAGTCCCGCAGGCGAGAATAGGCCCAAAAGGAGATTCCTGGAGCAAGAATAGGCCCGAACAGAGTCCTGCAGGCAAGAATAGGCCTGAGTAGAAGAACCGTGCAGGCAAGAAGAGGCCCGAACAGAGTCCCGCAGGCAAGAATAGGCCCAAACGGAGAGTCCTGCAGGCAAGAATTGGCCCGAATAGAGTCCCACAGGCAAGAATAGGCTCGAACGGATAGTCCCGAAGGACTGAACGGCCCGAATGCAGAGTCCCACACGTAAGAATAGACCCAAACGAAAATTCCCTCAGTCAAGCATAGGCCCGAACAGAGTCCAGCAGGCCAGAATAGACCCAAACGGAGATTCCCGGAGGCAAGATTAGGTCCGAACAGAGTCCTGCAGGAAGAATAGGCCCAAGTAGAGGAGCCATGCAAGCAAGAAGAGGCCCGAAAAGAGTCCCGCAGGCAAGAATAGGCCCGAATGGAGAGTCCCGCAGGTGAGAATAGGCCCGAACAGAGAGCCCCGCAGAAAGAATAGACTCGAACGGAGTGTCCCTTAGGCAAGAATAGGCCAGAACGGAGATTCCTGCAGGCAAGAATAGGCACGTACAGAGTCCCACAGGCAAGAATAGGCCCGAAAAGAAGTCATGCTGGTGAGAATACTCCCAAATTGAGAATCCCACAGACCAGCATACGCCCGAACAGAGAGTCCTGCAGGCAAGGATAGACCTGAACGGAGAGTCCCGCAGGCCAGAAAGACCCAAAGAGGGAGTCCCGCAGGCCAGGATAGGCCTGAATGGAGAGTCCCGCAGGCAAGAATAGGCCCGAATGGAGATTCCCCCACGCAAGCATAGGCACAAACAGAGTCCCGCACGCACGAACAGACCCAAGTAGGGAAGCCCCGCATGCACGATCAGGCCCAAATAGCGGAGCCCCACATGCATCATCAGGCCCAAATAGTGGAGCTCCGCAGGCTAAAACAGGACCGAATAACGGAGCTCCGTAAGCACAAAAGGCCCAAAGAGAGGAGCCCTGCATGCAAGAGGTGACCCGAAGGAGACTCTCGCAGGCAAGATTAGGTCCGAATGGAGAGTTCCGCAGGTAAGAATAGTCCCGAACGGAGACATCTGCAGGTGAAAATAGGCCCGAAGCAAGTCCCACAGGTGAAAATACGCCAAAACTGAGAATCCCGCAGGCCAGCATAGGCCTGAACGGAGATTCCCACAGGACAAGCATAGGCCCGAACAGAGTCCCGCAGGCCAGAATAGACCCGAATGGAGATTCCCAGAGCTAGAATAGGCCCCAAAATACTCCCGCAGGCAAGAATAGGCCCAAATGGAGATTCCTGAAGGCAAGAATAGGCCCAAACAGAGTCCCGCAGGCAAGAATAAGCCCGAATAGAGGAGCCCCGGAGGAAAGAATAGGCCCGAATAGAGTCCCGCTGGAAAAAATAGGCCTGAGAAGAGAAGCCATGTAGGCAAGAAGAGGCCCAAACAGAGTCCCCAGGCAAGATTAGGCCCGAATGGAGAGTCCCACAGGCAAGAATAGGTTAGATCGGAAAGTCTCACAGGGAAGAACAGGCTCGAACGGAGATTCCCGCAGGCAAGAACAGGCCCAAACGGGAATTTCTACAGGCAACAATAGGCCCGAACAGAGTCCCGCAAGCAAGAATAGACTCGAACGGAGAGTCCCGCAGGCAAAAATAGGCCTGAATAGAGACTGCTGCAGGCAAGAATAGGCCCAAACAGAGTCCCGCAGGCCAGAATAGGCCCGAACAGAGAGACCCGCAGGCACGAATAGGCCCGAAGGGAAGGCTCGCAGGCAAAAATACGCCCAAACTGAAAATCCCGCGGGCCAGCCTAGGCCTGAACAGAGATTCCTGCAGGCAAGGATAGGATCGAACAGAGTCCCGCAGGCAAGAATATGCCCAAGTAGCGAAGCCCCGCACGCACAAACACGCCCGAGTAGCAGAGCCCCACAAGCACGATCAGGCTTGAGTAGCGGAGTCCCGCATGCATGAACAGGCCCGAATAGCAGAGCTCCGCAGGCTAGAACAGGACCAAATAAAGGAGCTGCATAAGCTCGAGAGGCCCAGATAGAGTAGGCCCGCATGCAAGAGGAGACCTGAAAGGAGACTCCCGCAGGCAAGATTAGGTCCAAACGGAGAGTACCGCAGGCAAGAATAGGCCTGAAGGGAAGTCCCGCAGGCGAGAATAGGCCCTAGTAGAGGAGCCGTGCAGGAAAGAAGAGACCCGAACAGAGTCCCGCAGGCCAGAAGACGCCCGAACGGAGATTCCCGGAGGCAAGAATAGGCTCGAAGGGAGAGTCCCGCAGGCAACAATAGGCCCAAGTAGAGGAGCCGCGCAGGAAAGAAGAGGCCCGAACAGAGTCCCGCAGGCAAGAACAGACCCGAACGGAGAGTAACGCAGGCAAGAATAGGCTCAAACGGAGAGTCCCGCAGGCAAGAATAGGCCCGTACGGACAGTCCTGCAGGCAGGAACAGGCAAGAGCAGAGACCAGCAGGTAAGAATAGGCCCGAGTAGAGGAGCCATGCAGGCAAGAAGAGGCTCAAACAGAGTCCCGTAGGCAAGAATAGGTCCGAACGGAGAGTCACGCAGGGAAGAATAGGATCGAACAGAGAGTACCGCGGGCAAGAATAGGCCCGAATGGAGATTCCTTCAGGCAAGAATAGGCCCGAATAGATGAGCCCCGTAGGCAAGAATTTTTTTAAAGTCCCACTGGCAAGAAAACGTCCAGAGAGTCCCGCAGTCCAGAAAGACCCGAACGGAGAGTCCCGCAAGTGAGAATAGGCCCGAACGGAGAGTTCTGCAGGTCAGAATAGGCCCAAACGGAGAATCCCGCAGGCGAGAATGGGCCCAAACTGAGAATCCCGCAGGCCAGCACAGGCCGGAACGGAGAGCCCTGCAGGCAAGAATAGACCTGATCGGACAGTCCCGATGGCCAGAAAGGCCTGAACAGAGAGTCCCGCAGACGAGGAAAGACCCGAACGGCGAGTCCCGCAGGTGAGAACAGGCCTGAACGGAGAGTCCCGCAGGCCAGAATAGGCCCGAACGGAGATTCCTGCTGGCAAGCATAGGCTCTAACAGAGTCCCGCAAGCAAGGATAGGCCCGAGTAGAGTCCCGCTATCAAGAATAGGACCGAACAGAGAGTCCCGCAGTTCAGAATAGTCCGAACGGAGACTCTCACAGGCGAGAATAGGCCCGAACGGATAGTCCTGCAGGCCAGAACAGCAAAGAACGGAGAATCCCGTAGGCCACAATAGGCCCGAATACAGGAGCCCCACAGGCAAGAATAGGCCTGAACAGAGTTCCGCAGCAAGAACAGGCCCGAATAGAGAAGCCCCACACTAAGGAACAGGCCCGAGTAGCACAGCCGGGCACGCACGAACACACCATGTAGCGCAGCCCTGCACATATGCTCTGGCCCAAGTAGCGAGGCCATGCACGCACGAACAGGCCCGAATAGCAAAGCTCCGCAGCCTAGAACAGAACCAAATAAAGGAGATCCGTAAGCACAAAAGGATCTAAGAGAGGAGCCTCGCGTGGAAGAGGACACCCGAAAGGAGACTCCCGCAGGCAAGATTAGGTCCGAACGGAGAGCTCGGCAGTAAGAATAGTCCCGAACGGAGAGTCCAGCATTCAAGAATAGGCGTGAATGGAGAGACATGCAAGCAAGAACAGGCCCGAACAGAGATTTCTGAAGGCAATAATAGGCAACCTCCGGTGGCACACTGCATATGCGTCACTTCTCCAAAGGCAAGGCCAAAATCAGGGCATCCAGGGTACCAGCAGTCCAAAGTCTGTGCATGGGGGCATAGGGATAACCTCTTTGAACTTACATGAGGGAGGCCTGGGCCCTGGATTGGCTCCGCTAGAGCTCCACGACCTCAGCTATTTTCCGGGATCTTTGGCCCGTGCCCTTGTGAGTGTGTGATCTCTAGTTACACTTCTCCTCCGAACACTCTCAAAAAGCCACCTGTGGATACCTGAGTGTGGAAATCAACATCCATCACCGGCTACAGTGTCACAGGTCACTAGGTGACTAGGCTCAGGCTGACCTTGGCTGTCTTCTGTCCAGGCAAGGAGCTTAATCCTTGAAAGGAAATGAGGACAAGTGGTCACTGGCCGACATCCTTTCTTTAATCCACACAGCGCTCTAGAAGAGGATAAACAGGCCACGTAGGCCAGGTGAAGGCTGAGTGCGGGGCCTAAGGCTTCTTTCCCAATCAGTAGGCAAGGCGCCTTCCCCAGCATCTATGGCCCCTCTCTGGATGTGTTCATTCAGAGGAATCTCTTCCTTCTACCCCTGAGACACATCACAAGTATGAGGGGCCTGACAGAGAGCCTGGAGATGAAACGGGGGAGGCTTCTGGCTGGACCGCTTCCCCGTGGGTAGACAATAGCAGGTAGTCTTAGCTTCTGTTGATTGATATGGGCAATACAGTAGGGGCGGTCCCTGGCCAGGTGGAGCTTGTGGGCAGATGCAACCTCTCCGGCGACGAATAATCCCGCTGCTGCTTTGTTTGCTGAAAACCTCCCCCCGCCAACTCGGATGGGCAGAGAACATTCACCCACACCTGCCAGGGGCCTTTCCTGGGACTAAAGATCCCAACCTGGTCTCAACGTCGTCACCCTCTCAGCACACACCTTTCCTGCACACATAATCCTGCCTTTCTCCGTCAGTGCCTTATCCTACTAGGAAACAAAGCATGCCGCTCAGATAGGCCGATGCCGGGGAAATCGAGGAGACACTGCCATTTTCCAAATTTTTGCTGTCTACATGTCCCCGCCCCCAGTGCAAGGCTGCGTATGTGGCCGGGCTCCGAAGGCAAGGCCGAAATCCTGGCAGCCTGGGCCCCGGGAGTCCAGTGGTTTATGGACGGGGGGACACGGATGACCTGTTTGCCACATACAGGAGAAATCCTTGGGCCCTTCACTGGCTCGCCATTCAGCTCCACGACGTCCACTCCTGGCCCTGGCCTTTGGCCGGTGCCCCATTCAACGTGTGCTCAGGAGCCATGTTTCTCCACCCATCGCTATCATTCTGCCACCAGGGGATATGTGAGTGTGGGAGTCACCATTTGTCACTGGCAGCAGCGTCACAACTCACTAGACTTCCAGGGACCCGCAGACCTAGGCTGCCTTCTGCCTCAGGCAAGGTCCCGAATCCTTTATCCCAGATGCTGACACCTGGCCACTGGCCGACATTCATTTTGATCAACACAGAGGTCTGAGTGAGGGTCAGCAGGCCGGGTAGGTGAAGTGAAGGCCAGGTGGGCGGGACTAAGGCTTCTTTGCCATCACCATGGAGACAGTCTCCCCACCGGAAGAGTAGGCGCAGCTTATGATGGGCCTGGTGACAAGACTCAGCCAATGGCAGAGATCCAGCCCGCCAGGCAGATGACACAGGGCCCTCCATTGTGACCCAGGACACCTAGTGGCCACAGGATTTGAGCACACCCTGGGAAAGGCTACGCAGGCACAAGGGAGCCCCTGGTGCGGACTGCTTCAGGGCATTGGCACAGCAGGCCAGGGTCCAATTTTCCCACTTTCCTCAGGATATCAGTACGCAAGACATCCCCACTCAGCATCTCCTGCCTCTCTCTCTGTCTCTCTCTCTCTCTCTGTATGTGTTCATTCTCTGAAATCTCTTCCTTCTCCCCCCCAGGCGCTTCACAGCTTGGAGTGCCTGACAGAGTGTCTAGAGACGAAAGAGCAAAGGGGGAAGGCCTCTGGCTGTACTGGTTGCCCAAGGGCAGAGAAGATCTGGTAGTCTATCTGGAAGGACTAGGGAGTAGTGATTGATTGGGGAGCTACATCACAGATGAACCCTGGCCGGGTGAAGCTTGTTGACACGGGGCAGCCTCTCCGGAGACTACTAATTCCGCTGATAACATTGTATTCAAATACCGGGCTGAGTGCCATGGGCAGAAAACATTGACACATACCTGCCAGAGGCCTATCCTGGGTCTGAAGAGTCCACCCTGGTCTCCAGCGACTCATCATCTCAGCACACACTTTGCCGGCACACATGGAATCCGCCTCTCTCCAGGAATGCTTCTCCTGCTAGGAAACACAGGATGGCGCTCAGCCAAAGGAGAACACAGGCAAAGTCAAATGAAGCCCGCATTTTCAAGATTTTGCTTCTGCTGGGCCACAGCCCCCGGTGGCACACTGCATGCGCGTCACTTCTCCAAAGACAAGGCCGAAATCCGGGCGTCCAGGGCCCCAGCAGTCCAGAGTCTGCGGATGGCGGCATACTCTGCAGATGGTGCCACCTATTTGCCAAGCACAGGACGGAGGCCTGTGCCCTAGACTGGCTCCGCTAGGGCTCCACGACCTCAGCTATTTTCCGAGACCTTTGACCCGTGCCCTCGTGAGTGTGTGATCTCTAGTTACACTTCTCCTCCGACCACTCTCAATCCGCCACCTGCGGATACCTGAGCGTGGAAATCTACATCTATCACTAGCTGCAGTGTCACAGGTCACTAGGTGTTTAGGCTCAGGCTGACCTTGGCTGTCTTCTGCCCGGGCAAGGAGCGAAATCCTTCAAAGGAAATGAGGACACGTGGTCACTGGCCGACATCCTTTCTTTCATCCACACGGCGGTCCAGATGAGGGTAAAGAGGCCACGTAGGCCAGGTGAAGGCTGAGTGCGGGGCCTAAGGCTTCTTCCCCAATCACCATGGAGACAGCCACCGGAAGGCTGGCCGGAACTTCTGACGGGGACGGGTCACAAACACTGAGCCAATAGGAGAAGTCCAGCCTAACCGGCCAGTTCTGCAGAGCCCTCCATGGTACCCATGGACACACAACAGGCCCTTGTGTCTTTGGCCACAAAATCGAGGGCACCAGGGAATAACTTCACAGTAGCCAATCCCTGATGCGGACACGTTCGACACACTGGGACAGCAGGCAGGTACCTCTTTACCACTTACGCTAGGATGTCAGTAGGCAAGGTGCCCTTCCTCAGCATCTATGGCCCCTCTCTGGATGTGTTCATTCAGAGGAATCTCTTCCTTCTACCCCTGAGACACATCACAAGTATGAGGGGCCTGACAGAGAGCCTGGAGATGAAACGGGGGAGGCTTCTGGCTGGACCGCTTCCCCGTGGGTAGACAATAGCAGGTAGTCTTAGCTTCTGTTGATTGATATGGGCAATACAGTAGGGGCGGTCCCTGGCCAGGTGGAGCTTGTGGGCAGATGCAACCTCTCCGGCGACGAATAATCCCGCTGCTGCTTTGTTTGCTGAAAACCTCCCCCCGCCAACTCGGATGGGCAGAGAACATTCACCCACACCTGCCAGGGGCCTTTCCTGGGACTAAAGATCCCAACCTGGTCTCAACGTCGTCACCCTCTCAGCACACACCTTTCCTGCACACATAATCCTGCCTTTCTCCGTCAGTGCCTTATCCTACTAGGAAACAAAGCATGCCGCTCAGATAGGCCGATGCCGGGGAAATCGAGGAGACACTGCCATTTTCCAAATTTTTGCTGTCTACATGTCCCCGCCCCCAGTGCAAGGCTGCGTATGTGGCCGGGCTCCGAAGGCAAGGCCGAAATCCTGGCAGCCTGGGCCCCGGGAGTCCAGTGGTTTATGGACGGGGGGACACGGATGACCTGTTTGCCACATACAGGAGAAATCCTTGGGCCCTTCACTGGCTCGCCATTCAGCTCCACGACGTCCACTCCTGGCCCTGGCCTTTGGCCGGTGCCCCATTCAACGTGTGCTCAGGAGCCATGTTTCTCCACCCATCGCTATCATTCTGCCACCAGGGGATATGTGAGTGTGGGAGTCACCATTTGTCACTGGCAGCAGCGTCACAACTCACTAGACTTCCAGGGACCCGCAGACCTAGGCTGCCTTCTGCCTCAGGCAAGGTTCCGAATCCTTTATCCCAGATGCTGACACCTGGCCACTGGCCGACATTCATTTTGATCAACACAGAGGTCTGAGTGAGGGTCAGCAGGCCGGGTAGGTGAAGTGAAGGCCAGGTGGGCGGGACTAAGGCTTCTTTGCCATCACCATGGAGACAGTCTCCCCACCGGAAGAGTAGGCGCAGCTTATGATGGGCCTGGTGACAAGACTCAGCCAATGGCAGAGATCCAGCCCGCCAGGCAGATGACACAGGGCCCTCCATTGTGACCCAGGACACCTAGTGGCCACAGGATTTGAGCACACCCTGGGAAAGGCTACGCAGGCACAAGGGAGCCCCTGGTGCGGACTGCTTCAGGGCATTGGCACAGCAGGCCAGGGTCCAATTTTCCCACTTTCCTCAGGATATCAGTACGCAAGACATCCCCACTCAGCATCTCCTGCCTCTCTCTCTGTCTCTCTCTCTCTCTCTGTATGTGTTCATTCTCTGAAATCTCTTCCTTCTCCCCCCCAGGCGCTTCACAGCTTGGAGTGCCTGACAGAGTGTCTAGAGACGAAAGAGCAAAGGGGGAAGGCCTCTGGCTGTACTGGTTGCCCAAGGGCAGAGAAGATCTGGTAGTCTATCTGGAAGGACTAGGGAGTAGTGATTGATTGGGGAGCTACATCACAGATGAACCCTGGCCGGGTGAAGCTTGTTGACACGGGGCAGCCTCTCCGGAGACTACTAATTCCGCTGATAACATTGTATTCAAATACCGGGCTGAGTGCCATGGGCAGAAAACATTGACACATACCTGCCAGAGGCCTATCCTGGGTCTGAAGAGTCCACCCTGGTCTCCAGCGACTCATCATCTCAGCACACACTTTGCCGGCACACATGGAATCCGCCTCTCTCCAGGAATGCTTCTCCTGCTAGGAAACACAGGATGGCGCTCAGCCAAAGGAGAACACAGGCAAAGTCAAATGAAGCCCGCATTTTCAAGATTTTGCTTCTGCTGGGCCACAGCCCCCGGTGGCACACTGCATGCGCGTCACTTCTCCAAAGACAAGGCCGAAATCCGGGCGTCCAGGGCCCCAGCAGTCCAGAGTCTGCGGATGGCGGCATACTCTGCAGATGGTGCCACCTATTTGCCAAGCACAGGACGGAGGCCTGTGCCCTAGACTGGCTCCGCTAGGGCTCCACGACCTCAGCTATTTTCCGAGACCTTTGACCCGTGCCCTCGTGAGTGTGTGATCTCTAGTTACACTTCTCCTCCGACCACTCTCAATCCGCCACCTGCGGATACCTGAGCGTGGAAATCTACATCTATCACTAGCTGCAGTGTCACAGGTCACTAGGTGTTTAGGCTCAGGCTGACCTTGGCTGTCTTCTGCCCGGGCAAGGAGCGAAATCCTTCAAAGGAAATGAGGACACGTGGTCACTGGCCGACATCCTTTCTTTCATCCACACGGCGGTCCAGATGAGGGTAAAGAGGCCACGTAGGCCAGGTGAAGGCTGAGTGCGGGGCCTAAGGCTTCTTCCCCAATCACCATGGAGACAGCCACCGGAAGGCTGGCCGGAACTTCTGACGGGGACGGGTCACAAACACTGAGCCAATAGGAGAAGTCCAGCCTAACCGGCCAGTTCTGCAGAGCCCTCCATGGTACCCATGGACACACAACAGGCCCTTGTGTCTTTGGCCACAAAATCGAGGGCACCAGGGAATAACTTCACAGTAGCCAATCCCTGATGCGGACACGTTCGACACACTGGGACAGCAGGCAGGTACCTCTTTACCACTTACGCTAGGATGTCAGTAGGCAAGGTGCCCTTCCTCAGCATCTATGGCCCCTCTCTGGATGTGTTCATTCAGAGGAATCTCTTCCTTCTACCCCTGAGACACATCACAAGTATGAGGGGCCTGACAGAGAGCCTGGAGATGAAACGGGGGAGGCTTCTGGCTGGACCGCTTCCCCGTGGGTAGACAATAGCAGGTAGTCTTAGCTTCTGTTGATTGATATGGGCAATACAGTAGGGGCGGTCCCTGGCCAGGTGGAGCTTGTGGGCAGATGCAACCTCTCCGGCGACGAATAATCCCGCTGCTGCTTTGTTTGCTGAAAACCTCCCCCCGCCAACTCGGATGGGCAGAGAACATTCACCCACACCTGCCAGGGGCCTTTCCTGGGACTAAAGATCCCAACCTGGTCTCAACGTCGTCACCCTCTCAGCACACACCTTTCCTGCACACATAATCCTGCCTTTCTCCGTCAGTGCCTTATCCTACTAGGAAACAAAGCATGCCGCTCAGATAGGCCGATGCCGGGGAAATCGAGGAGACACTGCCATTTTCCAAATTTTTGCTGTCTACATGTCCCCGCCCCCAGTGCAAGGCTGCGTATGTGGCCGGGCTCCGAAGGCAAGGCCGAAATCCTGGCAGCCTGGGCCCCGGGAGTCCAGTGGTTTATGGACGGGGGGACACGGATGACCTGTTTGCCACATACAGGAGAAATCCTTGGGCCCTTCACTGGCTCGCCATTCAGCTCCACGACGTCCACTCCTGGCCCTGGCCTTTGGCCGGTGCCCCATTCAACGTGTGCTCAGGAGCCATGTTTCTCCACCCATCGCTATCATTCTGCCACCAGGGGATATGTGAGTGTGGGAGTCACCATTTGTCACTGGCAGCAGCGTCACAACTCACTAGACTTCCAGGGACCCGCAGACCTAGGCTGCCTTCTGCCTCAGGCAAGGTTCCGAATCCTTTATCCCAGATGCTGACACCTGGCCACTGGCCGACATTCATTTTGATCAACACAGAGGTCTGAGTGAGGGTCAGCAGGCCGGGTAGGTGAAGTGAAGGCCAGGTGGGCGGGACTAAGGCTTCTTTGCCATCACCATGGAGACAGTCTCCCCACCGGAAGAGTAGGCGCAGCTTATGATGGGCCTGGTGACAAGACTCAGCCAATGGCAGAGATCCAGCCCGCCAGGCAGATGACACAGGGCCCTCCATTGTGACCCAGGACACCTAGTGGCCACAGGATTTGAGCACACCCTGGGAAAGGCTACGCAGGCACAAGGGAGCCCCTGGTGCGGACTGCTTCAGGGCATTGGCACAGCAGGCCAGGGTCCAATTTTCCCACTTTCCTCAGGATATCAGTACGCAAGACATCCCCACTCAGCATCTCCTGCCTCTCTCTCTGTCTCTCTCTCTCTCTCTGTATGTGTTCATTCTCTGAAATCTCTTCCTTCTCCCCCCCAGGCGCTTCACAGCTTGGAGTGCCTGACAGAGTGTCTAGAGACGAAAGAGCAAAGGGGGAAGGCCTCTGGCTGTACTGGTTGCCCAAGGGCAGAGAAGATCTGGTAGTCTATCTGGAAGGACTAGGGAGTAGTGATTGATTGGGGAGCTACATCACAGATGAACCCTGGCCGGGTGAAGCTTGTTGACACGGGGCAGCCTCTCCGGAGACTACTAATTCCGCTGATAACATTGTATTCAAATACCGGGCTGAGTGCCATGGGCAGAAAACATTGACACATACCTGCCAGAGGCCTATCCTGGGTCTGAAGAGTCCACCCTGGTCTCCAGCGACTCATCATCTCAGCACACACTTTGCCGGCACACATGGAATCCGCCTCTCTCCAGGAATGCTTCTCCTGCTAGGAAACACAGGATGGCGCTCAGCCAAAGGAGAACACAGGCAAAGTCAAATGAAGCCCGCATTTTCAAGATTTTGCTTCTGCTGGGCCACAGCCCCCGGTGGCACACTGCATGCGCGTCACTTCTCCAAAGACAAGGCCGAAATCCGGGCGTCCAGGGCCCCAGCAGTCCAGAGTCTGCGGATGGCGGCATACTCTGCAGATGGTGCCACCTATTTGCCAAGCACAGGACGGAGGCCTGTGCCCTAGACTGGCTCCGCTAGGGCTCCACGACCTCAGCTATTTTCCGAGACCTTTGACCCGTGCCCTCGTGAGTGTGTGATCTCTAGTTACACTTCTCCTCCGACCACTCTCAATCCGCCACCTGCGGATACCTGAGCGTGGAAATCTACATCTATCACTAGCTGCAGTGTCACAGGTCACTAGGTGTTTAGGCTCAGGCTGACCTTGGCTGTCTTCTGCCCGGGCAAGGAGCGAAATCCTTCAAAGGAAATGAGGACACGTGGTCACTGGCCGACATCCTTTCTTTCATCCACACGGCGGTCCAGATGAGGGTAAAGAGGCCACGTAGGCCAGGTGAAGGCTGAGTGCGGGGCCTAAGGCTTCTTCCCCAATCACCATGGAGACAGCCACCGGAAGGCTGGCCGGAACTTCTGACGGGGACGGGTCACAAACACTGAGCCAATAGGAGAAGTCCAGCCTAACCGGCCAGTTCTGCAGAGCCCTCCATGGTACCCATGGACACACAACAGGCCCTTGTGTCTTTGGCCACAAAATCGAGGGCACCAGGGAATAACTTCACAGTAGCCAATCCCTGATGCGGACACGTTCGACACACTGGGACAGCAGGCAGGTACCTCTTTACCACTTACGCTAGGATGTCAGTAGGCAAGGTGCCCTTCCTCAGCATCTATGGCCCCTCTCTGGATGTGTTCATTCAGAGGAATCTCTTCCTTCTACCCCTGAGACACATCACAAGTATGAGGGGCCTGACAGAGAGCCTGGAGATGAAACGGGGGAGGCTTCTGGCTGGACCGCTTCCCCGTGGGTAGACAATAGCAGGTAGTCTCTCTGGAAGGTCTTAGCTTCTGTTGATTGACATGGGCAATACAGTAGGGGCGGTCCCTGGCCAGGTGGAGCTTGTGGGCAGATGCAACCTCTCCGGCGACGAATAATCCCGCTGCTGCTTTGTTTGCTGAAAACCTCCCCCCGCCAACTCGGATGGGCAGAGAACATTCACCCACACCTGCCAGGGGCCTTTCCTGGGACTAAAGATCCCAACCTGGTCTCAACGTCGTCACCCTCTCAGCACACACCTTTCCTGCACACATAATCCTGCCTTTCTCCGTCAGTGCCTTATCCTACTCGGAAACAAAGCATGCCGCTCAGATAGGCCGATGCCGGGGAAATCGAGGAGACACTGCCATTTTCCAAATTTTTGCTGTCTACATGTCCCCGCCCCCAGTGCAAGGCTGCGTATGTGGCCGGGCTCCGAAGGCAAGGCCGAAATCCTGGCAGCCTGGGCCCCGGCAGTCCAATGGTTTATGGACGTGGGGACACGGATGACCTGTTTGCCACATACAGGAGAAATCCTTGGGCCCTTCACTGGCTCGCCATTCAGCTCCACGACGTCCACTCCTGGCCCTGGCCTTCGGCCGGTGCCCCATTCAACGTGTGCTCCGGAGCCATGTTTCTCCACCCATCGCTATCATTCTGCCACCAGGGGATATGTGAGTGTGGGAGTCACCATTTGTCACTGGCAGCAGCGTCACAACTCACTAGACTTCCAGGGACCCGCAGACCTAGGCTGCCTTCTGCCTCAGGCAAGGTCCCGAATCCTTTATCCCAGATGCTGACACCTGGCCACTGGCCGACATTCATTTTGATCAACACAGAGGTCTGAGTGAGGGTCAGCAGGCCGGGTAGGTGAAGTGAAGGCCAGGTGGGCGGGACTAAGGCTTCTTTGCCATCACCATGGAGACAGTCTCCCCACCGGAAGAGTAGGCGCAGCTTATGATGGGCCTGGTGACAAGACTCAGCCAATGGCAGAGATCCAGCCCGCCAGGCAGATGACACAGGGCCCTCCATTGTGACCCAGGACACCTAGTGGCCACAGGATTTGAGCACACCCTGGGAAAGGCTACGCAGGAACAAGGGAGCCCCTGGTGCGGACTGCTTCAGGGCATTGGCACAGCAGGCCAGGGTCCAATTTTCCCACTTTCCTCAGGATATCAGTACGCAAGACATCCCCACTCAGCATCTCCTGCCTCTCTCTCTGTCTCTCTCTCTCTCTGTATGTGTTCATTCTCTGAAATCTCTTCCTTCTCCCCCCCAGGCGCTTCACAGCTTGGAGTGCCTGACAGAGTGTCTAGAGACGAAAGAGCAAAGGGGGAAGGCCTCTGGCTGTACTGGTTGCCCAAGGGCAGAGAAGATCTGGTAGTCTATCTGGAAGGACTAGGGAGTAGTGATTGATTGGGGAGCTACATCACGGGTGAACCCTGGCCGGGTGAAGCTTGTTGACACGGGGCAGCCTCTCCGGAGACTACTAATTCCGCTGATAACATTGTATTCAAATACCCGGCTGAGTGCCATGGGCAGAAAACATTGACACATACCTGCCAGAGGCCTATCCTGGGTCTGAAGAGTCCACCCTGGTCTCCAGCGACTCATCATCTCAGCACACACTTTGCCGGCACACATGGAATCCGCCTCTCTCCAGGAATGCTTCTCCTGCTAGGAAACACAGGATGGCGCTCAGCCAAAGGAGAACACAGGCAAAGTCAAATGAAGCCCGCATTTTCAAGATTTTGCTTCTGCTGGGCCACAGCCCCCGGTGGCACACTGCATGCGCGTCACTTCTCCAAAGACAAGGCCGAAATCCGGGCGTCCAGGGCCCCAGCAGTCCAGAGTCTGCGGATGGCGGCATACTCTGCAGATGGTGCCACCTATTTGCCAAGCACAGGACGGAGGCCTGTGCTCTAGACTGGCTCCGCTAGGGCTCCACGACCTCAGCTATTTTCCGAGACCTTTGACCCGTGCCCTCGTGAGTGTGTGATCTCTAGTTACACTTCTCCTCCGACCACTCTCAATCCGCCACCTGCGGATACCTGAGCGTGGAAATCTACATCTATCACTAGCTGCAGTGTCACAGGTCACTAGGTGTTTAGGCTCAGGCTGACCTTGGCTGTCTTCTGCCCGGGCAAGGAGCGAAATCCTTCAAAGGAAATGAGGACACGTGGTCACTGGCCGACATCCTTTCTTTCATCCACACGGCGGTCCAGATGAGGGTAAAGAGGCCACGTAGGCCAGGTGAAGGCTGAGTGCGGGGCCTAAGGCTTCTTCCCCAATCACCATGGAGACAGCCACCGGAAGGCTGGCCGGAACTTCTGACGGGGACGGGTCACAAACACTGAGCCAATAGGAGAAGTCCAGCCTAACCGGCCAGTTCTGCAGAGCCCTCCATGGTACCCATGGACACACAACAGGCCCTTGTGTCTTTGGCCACAAAATCGAGGGCACCAGGGAATAACTTCACAGTAGCCAATCCCTGATGCGGACACGTTCGACACACTGGGACAGCAGGCAGGTACCTCTTTACCACTTACGCTAGGATGTCAGTAGGCAAGGTGCCCTTCCTCAGCATCTATGGCCCCTCTCTGGATGTGTTCATTCAGAGGAATCTCTTCCTTCTACCCCTGAGACACATCACAAGTATGAGGGGCCTGACAGAGAGCCTGGAGATGAAACGGGGGAGGCTTCTGGCTGGCCCGCTTCCCCGTGGGTAGACAATAGCAGGTAGTCTCTCTGGAAGGTCTTAGCTTCTGTTGATTGACATGGGCAATACAGTAGGGGCGGTCCCTGGCCAGGTGGAGCTTGTGGGCAGATGCAACCTCTCCGGCGACGAATAATCCCGCTGCTGCTTTGTTTGCTGAAAACCTCCCCCCGCCAACTCGGATGGGCAGAGAACATTCACCCACACCTGCCAGGGGCCTTTCCTGGGACTAAAGATCCCAACCTGGTCTCAACGTCGTCACCCTCTCAGCACACACCTTTCCTGCACACATAATCCTGCCTTTCTCCGTCAGTGCCTTATCCTACTCGGAAACAAAGCATGCCGCTCAGATAGGCCGATGCCGGGGAAATCGAGGAGACACTGCCATTTTCCAAATTTTTGCTGTCTACATGTCCCCGCCTCCGGTGCAAGGCTGCGTATGTGGCCGGGCTCCGAAGGCAAGGCCGAAATCCTGGCAGCCTGGGCCCCGGCAGTCCAATGGTTTATGGACGTGGGGACACGGATGACCTGTTTGCCACATACAGGAGAAATCCTTGGGCCCTTCACTGGCTCGCCATTCAGCTCCACGACGTCCACTCCTGGCCCTGGCCTTCGGCCGGTGCCCCATTCAACGTGTGCTCAGGAGCCATGTTTCTCCACCCATCGCTATCATTCTGCCACCAGGGGATATGTGAGTGTGGGAGTCACCATTTGTCACTGGCAGCAGCGTCACAACTCACTAGACTTCCAGGGACCCGCAGACCTAGGCTGCCTTCTGCCTCAGGCAAGGTCCCGAATCCTTTATCCCAGATGCTGACACCTGGCCACTGGCCGACATTCATTTTGATCAACACAGAGGTCTGAGTGAGGGTCAGCAGGCCGGGTAGGTGAAGTGAAGGCCAGGTGGGCGGGACTAAGGCTTCTTTGCCATCACCATGGAGACAGTCTCCCCACCGGAAGAGTAGGCGCAGCTTATGATGGGCCTGGTGACAAGACTCAGCCAATGGCAGAGATCCAGCCCGCCAGGCAGATGACACAGGGCCCTCCATTGTGACCCAGGACACCTAGTGGCCACAGGATTTGAGCACACCCTGGGAAAGGCTACGCAGGCACAAGGGAGCCCCTGGTGCGGACTGCTTCAGGGCATTGGCACAGCAGGCCAGGGTCCAATTTTCCCACTTTCCTCAGGATATCAGTACGCAAGACATCCCCACTCAGCATCTCCTGCCTCTCTCTCTGTCTCTCTCTCTCTCTCTGTATGTGTTCATTCTCTGAAATCTCTTCCTTCTCCCCCCCAGGCGCTTCACAGCTTGGAGTGCCTGACAGAGTGTCTAGAGACGAAAGAGCAAAGGGGGAAGGCCTCTGGCTGTACTGGTTGCCCAAGGGCAGAGAAGATCTGGTAGTCTATCTGGAAGGACTAGGGAGTAGTGATTGATTGGGGAGCTACATCACGGGTGAACCCTGGCCGGGTGAAGCTTGTTGACACGGGGCAGCCTCTCCGGAGACTACTAATTCCGCTGATAACATTGTATTCAAATACCCGGCTGAGTGCCATGGGCAGAAAACATTGACACATACCTGCCAGAGGCCTATCCTGGGTCTGAAGAGTCCACCCTGGTCTCCAGCGACTCATCATCTCAGCACACACTTTGCCGGCACACATGGAATCCGCCTCTCTCCAGGAATGCTTCTCCTGCTAGGAAACACAGGATGGCGCTCAGCCAAAGGAGAACACAGGCAAAGTCAAATGAAGCCCGCATTTTCAAGATTTTGCTTCTGCTGGGCCACAGCCCCCGGTGGCACACTGCATGCGCGTCACTTCTCCAAAGACAAGGCCGAAATCCGGGCGTCCAGGGCCCCAGCAGTCCAGAGTCTGCGGATGGCGGCATACTCTGCAGATGGTGCCACCTATTTGCCAAGCACAGGACGGAGGCCTGTGCCCTAGACTGGCTCCGCTAGGGCTCCACGACCTCAGCTATTTTCCGAGACCTTTGACCCGTGCCCTCGTGAGTGTGTGATCTCTAGTTACACTTCTCCTCCGACCACTCTCAATCCGCCACCTGCGGATACCTGAGCGTGGAAATCTACATCTATCACTAGCTGCAGTGTCACAGGTCACTAGGTGTTTAGGCTCAGGCTGACCTTGGCTGTCTTCTGCCCGGGCAAGGAGCGAAATCCTTCAAAGGAAATGAGGACACGTGGTCACTGGCCGACATCCTTTCTTTCATCCACACGGCGGTCCAGATGAGGGTAAAGAGGCCACGTAGGCCAGGTGAAGGCTGAGTGCGGGGCCTAAGGCTTCTTCCCCAATCACCATGGAGACAGCCACCGGAAGGCTGGCCGGAACTTCTGACGGGGACGGGTCACAAACACTGAGCCAATAGGAGAAGTCCAGCCTAACCGGCCAGTTCTGCAGAGCCCTCCATGGTACCCATGGACACACAACAGGCCCTTGTGTCTTTGGCCACAAAATCGAGGGCACCAGGGAATAACTTCACAGTAGCCAATCCCTGATGCGGACACGTTCGACACACTGGGACAGCAGGCAGGTACCTCTTTACCACTTACGCTAGGATGTCAGTAGGCAAGGTGCCCTTCCTCAGCATCTATGGCCCCTCTCTGGATGAGTTCATTCAGAGGAATCTCTTCCTTCTACCCCTGAGACACATCACAAGTATGAGGGGCCTGACAGAGAGCCTGGAGATGAAACGGGGGAGGCTTCTGGCTGGACCGCTTCCCCGTGGGTAGACAATAGCAGGTAGTCTCTCTGGAAGGTCTTAGCTTCTGTTGATTGACATGGGCAATACAGTAGGGGCGGTCCCTGGCCAGGTGGAGCTTGTGGGCAGATGCAACCTCTCCGGCGACGAATAATCCCGCTGCTGCTTTGTTTGCTGAAAACCTCCCCCCGCCAACTCGGATGGGCAGAGAACATTCACCCACACCTGCCAGGGGCCTTTCCTGGGACTAAAGATCCCAACCTGGTCTCAACGTCGTCACCCTCTCAGCACACACCTTTCCTGCACACATAATCCTGCCTTTCTCCGTCAGTGCCTTATCCTACTAGGAAACAAAGCATGCCGCTCAGATAGGCCGATGCCGGGGAAATCGAGGAGACACTGCCATTTTCCAAATTTTTGCTGTCTACATGTCCCCGCCTCCGGTGCAAGGCTGCGTATGTGGCCGGGCTCCGAAGGCAAGGCCGAAATCCTGGCAGCCTGGGCCCCGGCAGTCCAATGGTTTATGGACGTGGGGACACGGATGACCTGTTTGCCACATACAGGAGAAATCCTTGGGCCCTTCACTGGCTCGCCATTCAGCTCCACGACGTCCACTCCTGGCCCTGGCCTTCGGCCGGTGCCCCATTCAACGTGTGCTCAGGAGCCATGTTTCTCCACCCATCGCTATCATTCTGCCACCAGGGGATATGTGAGTGTGGGAGTCACCATTTGTCACTGGCAGCAGCGTCACAACTCACTAGACTTCCAGGGACCTGCAGACCTAGGCTGCCTTCTGCCTCAGGCAAGGTCCCGAATCCTTTATCCCAGATGCTGACACCTGGCCACTGGCCGACATTCATTTTGATCAACACAGAGGTCTGAGTGAGGGTCAGCAGGCCGGGTAGGTGAAGTGAAGGCCAGGTGGGCGGGACTAAGGCTTCTTTGCCATCACCATGGAGACAGTCTCCCCACCGGAAGAGTAGGCGCAGCTTATGATGGGCCTGGTGACAAGACTCAGCCAATGGCAGAGATCCAGCCCGCCAGGCAGATGACACAGGGCCCTCCATTGTGACCCAGGACACCTAGTGGCCACAGGATTTGAGCACACCCTGGGAAAGGCTACGCAGGCACAAGGGAGCCCCTGGTGCGGACTGCTTCAGGGCATTGGCACAGCAGGCCAGGGTCCAATTTTCCCACTTTCCTCAGGATATCAGTACGCAAGACATCCCCACTCAGCATCTCCTGCCTCTCTCTCTGTCTCTCTCTCTCTCTGTATGTGTTCATTCTCTGAAATCTCTTCCTTCTCCCCCCCAGGCGCTTCACAGCTTGGAGTGCCTGACAGAGTGTCTAGAGACGAAAGAGCAAAGGGGGAAGGCCTCTGGCTGTACTGGTTGCCCAAGGGCAGAGAAGATCTGGTAGTCTATCTGGAAGGACTAGGGAGTAGTGATTGATTGGGGAGCTACATCACGGGTGAACCCTGGCCGGGTGAAGCTTGTTGACACGGGGCAGCCTCTCCGGAGACTACTAATTCCGCTGATAACATTGTATTCAAATACCCGGCTGAGTGCCATGGGCAGAAAACATTGACACATACCTGCCAGAGGCCTATCCTGGGTCTGAAGAGTCCACCCTGGTCTCCAGCGACTCATCATCTCAGCACACACTTTGCCGGCACACATGGAATCCGCCTCTCTCCAGGAATGCTTCTCCTGCTAGGAAACACAGGATGGCGCTCAGCCAAAGGAGAACACAGGCAAAGTCAAATGAAGCCCGCATTTTCAAGATTTTGCTTCTGCTGGGCCACAGCCCCCGGTGGCACACTGCATGCGCGTCACTTCTCCAAAGACAAGGCCGAAATCCGGGCGTCCAGGGCCCCAGCAGTCCAGAGTCTGCGGATGGCAGCATACTCTGCAGATGGTGCCACCTATTTGCCAAGCACAGGACGGAGGCCTGTGCCCTAGACTGGCTCCGCTAGGGCTCCACGACCTCAGCTATTTTCCGAGACCTTTGACCCGTGCCCTCGTGAGTGTGTGATCTCTAGTTACACTTCTCCTCCGACCACTCTCAATCCGCCACCTGCGGATACCTGAGCGTGGAAATCTACATCTATCACTAGCTGCAGTGTCACAGGTCACTAGGTGTTTAGGCTCAGGCTGACCTTGGCTGTCTTCTGCCCGGGCAAGGAGCGAAATCCTTCAAAGGAAATGAGGACACGTGGTCACTGGCCGACATCCTTTCTTTCATCCACACGGCGGTCCAGATGAGGGTAAAGAGGCCACGTAGGCCAGGTGAAGGCTGAGTGCGGGGCCTAAGGCTTCTTCCCCAATCACCATGGAGACAGCCACCGGAAGGCTGGCCGGAACTTCTGACGGGGACGGGTCACAAACACTGAGCCAATAGGAGAAGTCCAGCCTAACCGGCCAGTTCTGCAGAGCCCTCCATGGTACCCATGGACACACAACAGGCCCTTGTGTCTTTGGCCACAAAATCGAGGGCACCAGGGAATAACTTCACAGTAGCCAATCCCTGATGCGGACACGTTCGACACACTGGGACAGCAGGCAGGTACCTCTTTACCACTTACGCTAGGATGTCAGTAGGCAAGGTGCCCTTCCTCAGCATCTATGGCCCCTCTCTGGATGAGTTCATTCAGAGGAATCTCTTCCTTCTACCCCTGAGACACATCACAAGTATGAGGGGCCTGACAGAGAGCCTGGAGATGAAACGGGGGAGGCTTCTGGCTGGACCGCTTCCCCGTGGGTAGACAATAGCAGGTAGTCTCTCTGGAAGGTCTTAGCTTCTGTTGATTGACATGGGCAATACAGTAGGGGCGGTCCCTAGCCAGGTGGAGCTTGTGGGCAGATGCAACCTCTCCGGCGACGAATAATCCCGCTGCTGCTTTGTTTGCTGAAAACCTCCCCCCGCCAACTCGGATGGGCAGAGAACATTCACCCACACCTGCCAGGGGCCTTTCCTGGGACTAAAGATCCCAACCTGGTCTCAACGTCGTCACCCTCTCAGCACACACCTTTCCTGCACACATAATCCTGCCTTTCTCCGTCAGTGCCTTATCCTACTAGGAAACAAAGCATGCCGCTCAGATAGGCCGATGCCGGGGAAATCGAGGAGACACTGCCATTTTCCAAATTTTTGCTGTCTACATGTCCCCGCCTCCGGTGCAAGGCTGCGTATGTGGCCGGGCTCCGAAGGCAAGGCCGAAATCCTGGCAGCCTGGGCCCCGGCAGTCCAATGGTTTATGGACGTGGGGACACGAATGACCTGTTTGCCACATACAGGAGAAATCCTTGGGCCCTTCACTGGCTCGCCATTCAGCTCCACGACGTCCACTCCTGGCCCTGGCCTTCGGCTGGTGCCCCATTCAACGTGTGCTCAGGAGCCATGTTTCTCCACCCATCGCTATCATTCTGCCACCAGGGGATATGTGAGTGTGGGAGTCACCATTTGTCACTGGCAGCAGCGTCACAACTCACTAGACTTCCAGGGACCCGCAGACCTAGGCTGCCTTCTGCCTCAGGCAAGGTCCCGAATCCTTTATCCCAGATGCTGACACCTGGCCACTGGCCGACATTCATTTTGATCAACACAGAGGTCTGAGTGAGGGTCAGCAGGCCGGGTAGGTGAAGTGAAGGCCAGGTGGGCGGGACTAAGGCTTCTTTGCCATCACCATGGAGACAGTCTCCCCACCGGAAGAGTAGGCGCAGCTTATGATGGGCCTGGTGACAAGGCTCAGCCAATGGCAGAGATCCAGCCCGCCAGGCAGATGACACAGGGCCCTCCATTGTGACCCAGGACACCTAGTGGCCACAGGATTTGAGCACACCCTGGGAAAGGCTAGGCAGGCACAAGGGAGCCCCTGGTGCGGACTGCTTCAGGGCATTGGCACAGCAGGCCAGGGTCCAATTTTCCCACTTTCCTCAGGATATCAGTACGCAAGACATCCCCACTCAGCATCTCCTGCCTCTCTCTCTGTCTCTCTCTCTCTCTGTATGTGTTCATTCTCTGAAATCTCTTCCTTCTCCCCCCCAGGCGCTTCACAGCTTGGAGTGCCTGACAGAGTGTCTAGAGACGAAAGAGCAAAGGGGGAAGGCCTCTGGCTGTACTGGTTGCCCAAGGGCAGAGAAGATCTGGTAGTCTATCTGGAAGGACTAGGGAGTAGTGACTGATTGGGGAGCTACATCACGGGTGAACCCTGGCCGGGTGAAGCTTGTTGACACTCCGGAGACTACTAATTCCGCTGATAACATTGTATTCAAATACCCGGCTGAGTGCCATGGGCAGAAAACATTGACACATACCTGCCAGAGGCCTATCCTGGGTCTGAAGAGTCCACCCTGGTCTCCAGCGACTCATCATCTCAGCACACACTTTGCCGGCACACATGGAATCCGCCTCTCTCCAGGAATGCTTCTCCTGCTAGGAAACACAGGATGGCACTCAGCCAAAGGAGAACACAGGCAAAGTCAAATGAAGCCCGCATTTTCAAGATTTTGCTTCTGCTGGGCCACAGCCCCCGGTGGCACACTGCATGCGCGTCACTTCTCCAAAGACAAGGCCGAAATCCGGGCGTCCAGGGCCCCAGCAGTCCAGAGTCTGCGGATGGCGGCATACTCTGCAGATGGTGCCACCTATTTGCCAAGCACAGGACGGAGGCCTGTGCCCTAGACTGGCTCCGCTAGGGCTCCACGACCTCAGCTATTTTCCGAGACCTTTGACCCGTGCCCTCGTGAGTGTGTGATCTCTAGTTACACTTCTCCTCCGACCACTCTCAATCCGCCACCTGCGGATACCTGAGCGTGGAAATCTACATCTATCACTAGCTGCAGTGTCACAGGTCACTAGGTGTTTAGGCTCAGGCTGACCTTGGCTGTCTTCTGCCCGGGCAAGGAGCGAAATCCTTCAAAGGAAATGAGGACACGTGGTCACTGGCCGACATCCTTTCTTTCATCCACACGGCGGTCCAGATGAGGGTAAAGAGGCCACGTAGGCCAGGTGAAGGCTGAGTGCGGGGCCTAAGGCTTCTTCCCCAATCACCATGGAGACAGCCACCGGAAGGCTGGCCGGAACTTCTGACGGGGACGGGTCACAAACACTGAGCCAATAGGAGAAGTCCAGCCTAACCGGCCAGTTCTGCAGAGCCCTCCATGGTACCCATGGACACACAACAGGCCCTTGTGTCTTTGGCCACAAAATCGAGGGCACCAGGGAATAACTTCACAGTAGCCAATCCCTGATGCGGACACGTTCGACACACTGGGACAGCAGGCAGGTACCTCTTTACCACTTACGCTAGGATGTCAGTAGGCAAGGTGCCCTTCCTCAGCATCTATGGCCCCTCTCTGGATGAGTTCATTCAGAGGAATCTCTTCCTTCTACCCCTGAGACGCATCACAAGTATGAGGGGCCTGACAGAGAGCCTGGAGATGAAACGGGGGAGGCTTCTGGCTGGACCGCTTCCCCGTGGGTAGACAATAGCAGGTAGTCTCTCTGGAAGGTCTTAGCTTCTGTTGATTGACATGGGCAATACAGTAGGGGCGGTCCCTGGCCAGGTGGAGCTTGTGGGCAGATGCAACCTCTCCGGCGACGAATAATCCCGCTGCTGCTTTGTTTGCTGAAAACCTCCCCCCGCCAACTCGGATGGGCAGAGAACATTCACCCACACCTGCCAGGGGCCTTTCCTGGGACTAAAGATCCCAACCTGGTCTCAACGTCGTCACCCTCTCAGCACACACCTTTCCTGCACACATAATCCTGCCTTTCTCCGTCAGTGCCTTATCCTACTAGGAAACAAAGCATGCCGCTCAAATAGGCCGATGCCGGGGAAATCGAGGAGACACTGCCATTTTCCAAATTTTTGCTGTCTACATGTCCCCGCCCCCGGTGCAAGACTGCGTATGTGGCCGGGCTCCGAAGGCAAGGCCGAAATCCTGGCAGCCTGGGCCCCGGCAGTCCAATGGTTTATGGACGTGGGGACACGGATGACCTGTTTGCCACATACAGGAGAAATCCTTGGGCCCTTCACTGGCTCGCCATTCAGCTCCACAACGTCCACCCCTGGCCCTGGCCTTTGGCCGGTGCCCCATTCAACGTGTGCTCAGGAGCCATGTTTCTCCACCCATCGCTATCATTCTGCCACCAGGGGATATGTGAGTGTGGAAGTCACCATTTGTCACTGGCAGCAGCGTCACAACTCACTAGACTTCCAGGGACCCGCAGACCTAGGCTGCCTTCTGCCTCAGGCAAGGTCCCGAATCCTTTATCCCAGATGCTGACACCTGGCCACTGGCCGACATTCATTTTGATCAACACAGAGGTCTGAGTGAGGGTCAGCAGGCCGGGTAGGTGAAGTGAAGGCCAGGTGGGCGGGACTAAGGCTTCTTTGCCATCACCATGGAGACAGTCTCCCCACCGGCAGAGTAGGCGCAGCTTATGATGGGCCTGGTGACAAGGCTCAGCCAATGGCAGAGATCCAGCCCGCCAGGCAGATGACACAGGGCCCTCCATTGTGACCCAGGACACCTAGTGGCCACAGGATTTGAGCACACCCTGGGAAAGGCTACGCAGGCACAAGGGAGCCCCTGGTGCGGACTGCTTCAGGGCATTGGCACAGCAGGCCAGGGTCCAATTTTCCCACTTTCCTCAGGATATCAGTACGCAAGACATCCCCACTCAGCATCTCCTGCCTCTCTCTCTGTCTCTCTCTCTCTCTGTATGTGTTCATTCTCTGAAATCTCTTCCTTCTCCCCCCCAGGCGCTTCACAGCTTGGAGTGCCTGACAGAGTGTCTATAGACGAAAGAGCAAAGGGGGAAGGCCTCTGGCTGTACTGGTTGCCCAAGGGCAGAGAAGATCTGGTAGTCTATCTGGAAGGACTAGGGAGTAGTGACTGATTGGGGAGCTACATCACGGGTGAACCCTGGCCGGGTGAAGCTTGTTGACACGGGGCAGCCTCTCCGGAGACTACTAATTCCGCTGATAACATTGTATTCAAATACCCGGCTGAGTGCCATGGGCAGAAAACATTGACACATACCTGCCAGAGGCCTATCCTGGGTCTGAAGAGTCCACCCTGGTCTCCAGCGACTCATCATCTCAGCACACACTTTGCTGGCACACATGGAATCCGCTCTCTCCAGGAATGCTTCTCCTGCTAGGAAACACAGGATGGCACTCAGCCAAAGGAGAACACAGGCAAAGTCAAATGAAGCCCGCATTTTCAAGATTTTGCTTCTGCTGGGCCACAGCCCCCGGTGGCACACTGCATGCGCGTCACTTCTCCAAAGACAAGGCCGAAATCCGGGCGTCCAGGGCCCCAGCAGTCCAGAGTCTGCGGATGGTGGCATACTCTGCAGATGGTGCCACCTATTTGCCAAGTACAGGACGGAGGCCTGTGCCCTAGACTGGCTCCGCTAGGGCTCCACGACCTCAGCTATTTTCCGAGACCTTTGACCCGTGCCCTCGTGAGTGTGTGATCTCTAGTTACACTTCTCCTCCGACCACTCTCAATCCGCCACCTGCGGATACCTGAGCGTGGAAATCTACATCTATCACTAGCTGCAGTGTCACAGGTCACTAGGTGTTTAGGCTCAGGCTGACCTTGGCTGTCTTCTGCCCGGGCAAGGAGCGAAATCCTTCAAAGGAAATGAGGACACGTGGTCACTGGCCGACATCCTTTCTTTCATCCACACGGCGGTCCAGATGAGGGTAAAGAGGCCACGTAGGCCAGGTGAAGGCTGAGTGCGGGGCCTAAGGCTTCTTCCCCAATCACCATGGAGACAGCCACCGGAAGGCTGGCCGGAACTTCTGACGGGGACGGGTCACAAACACTGAGCCAATAGGAGAAGTCCAGCCTAACCGGCCAGTTCTGCAGAGCCCTCCATGGTACCCATGGACACACAACAGGCCCTTGTGTCTTTGGCCACAAAATCGAGGGCACCAGGGAATAACTTCACAGTAGCCAATCCCTGATGTGGACACGTTCGACAGACTGGGACAGCAGGCAGGTACCTCTTTACCACTTACGCTAGGATGTCAGTAGGCAAGGTGCCCTTCCTCAGCATCTATGGCCCCTCTCTGGATGTGTTCATTCAGAGGAATCTCTTCCTTCTACCCCTGAGACGCATCACAAGTATGAGGGGCCTGACAGAGAGCCTGGAGATGAAACGGGGGAGGCTTCTGGCTGGACCGCTTCCCCGTGGGTAGACAATAGCAGGTAGTCTCTCTGGAAGGTCTTAGCTTCTGTTGATTGACATGGGCAATACAGTAGGGGCGGTCCCTGGCCAGGTGGAGCTTGTGGGCAGATGCAACCTCTCCGGCGACGAATAATCCCGCTGCTGCTTTGTTTGCTGAAAACCTCCCCCCCGCCAACTCGGATGGGCAGAGAACATTCACCCACACCTGCCAGGGGCCTTTCCTGGGACTAAAGATCCCAACCTGGTCTCAACGTCGTCACCCTCTCAGCACACACCTTTCCTGCACACATAATCCTGCCTTTCTCCGTCAGTGCCTTATCCTACTAGGAAACAAAGCATGCCGCTCAAATAGGCCGATGCCGGGGAAATCGAGGAGACACTGCCATTTTCCAAATTTTTGCTGTCTACATGTCCCCGCCTCCGGTGCAAGACTGCGTATGTGGCCGGGCTCCGAAGGCAAGGCCGAAATCCTGGCAGCCTGGGCCCCGGCAGTCCAATGGTTTATGGACGTGGGGACACGGATGACCTGTTTGCCACATACAGGAGAAATCCTTGGGCCCTTCACTGGCTCGCCATTCAGCTCCACGACGTCCACTCCTGGCCCTGGCCTTCGGCCGGTGCCCCATTCAACGTGTGCTCAGGAGCCATGTTTCTCCACCCATCGCTATCATTCTGCCACCAGGGGATATGTGAGTGTGGGAGTCACCATTTGTCACTGGCAGCAGCGTCACAACTCACTAGACTTCCAGGGACCCGCAGACCTAGGCTGCCTTCTGCCTCAGGCAAGGTCCCGAATCCTTTATCCCAGATGCTGACACCTGGCCACTGGCCGACATTCATTTTGATCAACACAGAGGTCTGAGTGAGGGTCAGCAGGCCGGGTAGGTGAAGTGAAGGCCAGGTGGGCGGGACTAAGGCTTCTTTGCCATCACCATGGAGACAGTCTCCCCACCGGAAGAGTAGGCGCAGCTTATGATGGGCCTGGTGACAAGACTCAGCCAGTGGCAGAGATCCAGCCCGCCAGGCAGATGACACAGGGCCCTCCATTGTGACCCAGGACACCTAGTGGCCACAGGATTTGAGCACACCCTGGGAAAGGCTACACAGGCACAAGGGAGCCCCTGGTGCGGACTGCTTCAGGGCATTGGCACAGCAGGCCAGGGTCCAATTTTCCCACTTTCCTCAGGATATCAGTACGCAAGACATCCCCACTCAGCATCTCCTGCCTCTCTCTCTGTCTCTCTCTCTCTCTGTATGTGTTCATTCTCTGAAATCTCTTCCTTCTCCCCCCCAGGCGCTTCACAGCTTGGAGTGCCTGACAGAGTGTCTAGAGACGAAAGAGCAAAGGGGGAAGGCCTCTGGCTGTACTGGTTGCCCAAGGGCAGAGAAGATCTGGTAGTCTATCTGGAAGGACTAGGGAGTAGTGATTGATTGGGGAGCTACATCACGGGTGAACCCTGGCCGGGTGAAGCTTGTTGACACGGGGCAGCCTCTCCGGAGACTACTAATTCCGCTGATAACATTGTATTCAAATACCCGGCTGAGTGCCATGGGCAGAAAACATTGACACATACCTGCCAGAGGCCTATCCTGGGTCTGAAGAGTCCACCCTGGTCTCCAGCGACTCATCATCTCAGCACACACTTTGCCGGCACACGTGGAATCCGCCTCTCTCCAGGAATGCTTCTCCTGCTAGGAAACACAGGATGGCACTCAGCCAAAGGAGAACACAGGCAAAGTCAAATGAAGCCCGCATTTTCAAGATTTTGCTTCTGCTGGGCCACAGCCCCCGGTGGCACACTGCATGCGCGTCACTTCTCCAAAGACAAGGCCGAAATCCGGGCGTCCAGGGCCCCAGCAGTCCAGAGTCTGCGGATGGCGGCATACTCTGCAGATGGTGCCACCTATTTGCCAAGCACAGGACGGAGGCCTGTGCCCTAGACTGGCTCCGCTAGGGCTCCACGACCTCAGCTATTTTCCGAGACCTTTGACCCGTGCCCTCGTGAGTGTGTGATCTCTAGTTACACTTCTCCTCCGACCACTCTCAATCCGCCACCTGCGGATACCTGAGCGTGGAAATCTACATCTATCACTAGCTGCAGTGTCACAGGTCACTAGGTGTTTAGGCTCAGGCTGACCTTGGCTGTCTTCTGCCCGGGCAAGGAGCGAAATCCTTCAAAGGAAATGAGGACACGTGGTCACTGGCCGACATCCTTTCTTTCATCCACACGGCGGTCCAGATGAGGGTAAAGAGGCCACGTAGGCCAGGTGAAGGCTGAGTGCGGGGCCTAAGGCTTCTTCCCCAATCACCATGGAGACAGCCACCGGAAGGCTGGCCGGAACTTCTGACGGGGACGGGTCACAAACACTGAGCCAATAGGAGAAGTCCAGCCTAACCGGCCAGTTCTGCAGAGCCCTCCATGGTACCCATGGACACACAACAGGCCCTTGTGTCTTTGGCCACAAAATCGAGGGCACCAGGGAATAACTTCACAGTAGCCAATCCCTGATGCGGACACGTTCGACACACTGGGACAGCAGGCAGGTACCTCTTTACCACTTACGCTAGGATGTCAGTAGGCAAGGTGCCCTTCCTCAGCATCTATGGCCCCTCTCTGGATGAGTTCATTCAGAGGAATCTCTTCCTTCTACCCCTGAGACGCATCACAAGTATGAGGGGCCTGACAGAGAGCCTGGAGATGAAACGGCGGAGGCTTCTGGCTGGACCGCTTCCCCGTGGGTAGACAATAGCAGGTAGTCTCTCTGGAAGGTCTTAGCTTCTGTTGATTGACATGGGCAATACAGTAGGGGCGGTCCCTGGCCAGGTGGAGCTTGTGGGCAGATGCAACCTCTCCGGCGACGAATAATCCCGCTGCTGCTTTGTTTGCTGAAAACCTCCCCCCGCCAACTCGGATGGGCAGAGAACATTCACCCACACCTGCCAGGGGCCTTTCCTGGGACTAAAGATCCCAACCTGGTCTCAACGTCGTCACCCTCTCAGCACACACCTTTCCTGCACACATAATCCTGCCTTTCTCCGTCAGTGCCTTATCCTACTAGGAAACAAAGCATGCCGCTCAAATAGGCCGATGCCGGGGAAATCGAGGAGACACTGCCATTTTCCAAATTTTTGCTGTCTACATGTCCCCGCCCCCGGTGCAAGGCTGCGTATGTGGCCGGGCTCCGAAGGCAAGGCCGAAATCCTGGCAGCCTGGGCCCCGGCAGTCCAATGGTTTATGGACGTGGGGACACGGATGACCTGTTTGCCACATACAGGAGAAATCCTTGGGCCCTTCACTGGCTCGCCATTCAGCTCCACAACGTCCACTCCTGGCCCTGGCCTTTGGCCGGTGCCCCATTCAACGTGTGCTCAGGAGCCATGTTTCTCCACCCATCGCTATCATTCTGCCACCAGGGGATATGTGAGTGTGGAAGTCACCATTTGTCACTGGCAGCAGCGTCACAACTCACTAGACTTCCAGGGACCCGCAGACCTAGGCTGCCTTCTGCCTCAGGCAAGGTCCCGAATCCTTTATCCCAGATGCTGACACCTGGCCACTGGCCGACATTCATTTTGATCAACACAGAGGTCTGAGTGAGGGTCAGCAGGCCGGGTAGGTGAAGTGAAGGCCAGGTGGGCGGGACTAAGGCTTCTTTGCCATCACCATGGAGACAGTCTCCCCACCGGAAGAGTAGGCGCAGCTTATGATGGGCCTGGTGACAAGACTCAGCCAATGGCAGAGATCCAGCCCGCCAGGCAGATGACACAGGGCCCTCCATTGTGACCCAGGACACCTAGTGGCCACAGGATTTGAGCACACCCTGGGAAAGGCTACGCAGGCACAAGGGAGCCCCTGGTGCGGACTGCTTCAGGGCATTGGCACAGCAGGCCAGGGTCCAATTTTCCCACTTTCCTCAGGATATCAGTACGCAAGACATCCCCACTCAGCATCTCCTGCCTCTCTCTCTGTCTCTCTCTCTCTCTGTATGTGTTCATTCTCTGAAATCTCTTCCTTCTCCCCCCCAGGCGCTTCACAGCTTGGAGTGCCTGACAGAGTGTCTAGAGACGAAAGGGCAAAGGGGGAAGGCCTCTGGCTGTACTGGTTGCCCAAGGGCAGAGAAGATCTGGTAGTCTATCTGGAAGGACTAGGGAGTAGTGACTGATTGGGGAGCTACATCACGGGTGAACCCTGGCCGGGTGAAGCTTGTTGACACGGGGCAGCCTCTCCGGAGACTACTAATTCCGCTGATAACATTGTATTCAAATACCCGGCTGAGTGCCATGGGCAGAAAACATTGACACATACCTGCCAGAGGCCTATCCTGGGTCTGAAGAGTCCACCCTGGTCTCCAGCGACTCATCATCTCAGCACACACTTTGCCGGCACACATGGAATCCGCCTCTCTCCAGGAATGCTTCTCCTGCTAGGAAACACAGGATGGCACTCAGCCAAAGGAGAACACAGGCAAAGTCAAATGAAGCCCGCATTTTCAAGATTTTGCTTCTGCTGGGCCACAGCCCCCGGTGGCACACTGCATGCGCGTCACTTCTCCAAAGACAAGGCCGAAATCTGGGCGTCCAGGGCCCCAGCAGTCCAGAGTCTGCGGATGGTGGCATACTCTGCAGATGGTGCCACCTATTTGCCAAGTACAGGACGGAGGCCTGTGCCCTAGACTGGCTCCGCTAGGGCTCCACGACCTCAGCTATTTTCCGAGACCTTTGACCCGTGCCCTCGTGAGTGTGTGATCTCTAGTTACACTTCTCCTCCGACCACTCTCAATCCGCCACCTGCGGATACCTGAGCGTGGAAATCTACATCTATCACTAGCTGCAGTGTCACAGGTCACTAGGTGTTTAGGCTCAGGCTGACCTTGGCTGTCTTCTGCCCGGGCAAGGAGCGAAATCCTTCAAAGGAAATGAGGACACGTGGTCACTGGCCGACATCCTTTCTTTCATCCACACGGTGGTCCAGATGAGGGTAAAGAGGCCACGTAGGCCAGGTGAAGGCTGAGTGCGGGGCCTAAGGCTTCTTCCCCAATCACCATGGAGACAGCCACCGGAAGGCTGGCCGGAACTTCTGACGGGGACGGGTCACAAACACTGAGCCAATAGGAGAAGTCCAGCCTAACCGGCCAGTTCTGCAGAGCCCTCCATGGTACCCATGGACACACAACAGGCCCTTGTGTCTTTGGCCACAAAATCGAGGGCACCAGGGAATAACTTCACAGTAGCCAATCCCTGATGCGGACACGTTCGACACACTGGGACAGCAGGCAGGTACCTCTTTACCACTTACGCTAGGATGTCAGTAGGCAAGGTGCCCTTCCTCAGCATCTATGGCCCCTCTCTGGATGAGTTCATTCAGAGGAATCTCTTCCTTCTACCCCTGAGACACATCACAAGTATGAGGGGCCTGACAGAGAGCCTGGAGATGAAACGGGGGAGGCTTCTGGCTGGACCGCTTCCCCGTGGGTAGACAATAGCAGGTAGTCTCTCTGGAAGGTCTTAGCTTCTGTTGATTGACATGGGCAATACAGTAGGGGCGGTCCCTGGCCAGGTGGAGCTTGTGGGCAGATGCAACCTCTCCGGCGACGAATAATCCCGCTGCTGCTTTGTTTGCTGAAAACCTCCCCCCGCCAACTCGGATGGGCAGAGAACATTCACCCACACCTGCCAGGGGCCTTTCCTGGGACTAAAGATCCCAACCTGGTCTCAACGTCGTCACCCTCTCAGCACACACCTTTCCTGCACACATAATCCTGCCTTTCTCCGTCAGTGCCTTATCCTACTAGGAAACAAAGCATGCCGCTCAGATAGGCCGATGCCGGGGAAATCGAGGAGACACTGCCATTTTCCAAATTTTTGCTGTCTACATGTCCCCGCCTCCGGTGCAGGGCTGCGTATGTGGCCGGGCTCCGAAGGCAAGGCCGAAATCCTGGCAGCCTGGGCCCCGGCAGTCCAATGGTTTATGGACGTGGGGACACGAATGACCTGTTTGCCACATACAGGAGAAATCCTTGGGCCCTTCACTGGCTCGCCATTCAGCTCCACGACGTCCACTCCTGGCCCTGGCCTTCGGCCGGTGCCCCATTCAACGTGTGCTCAGGAGCCATGTTTCTCCACCCATCGCTATCATTCTGCCACCAGGGGATATGTGAGTGTGGGAGTCACCATTTGTCACTGGCAGCAGCGTCACAACTCACTAGACTTCCAGGGACCCGCAGACCTAGGCTGCCTTCTGCCTCAGGCAAGGTCCCGAATCCTTTATCCCAGATGCTGACACCTGGCCACTGGCCGACATTCATTTTGATCAACACAGAGGTCTGAGTGAGGGTCAGCAGGCCGGGTAGGTGAAGTGAAGGCCAGGTGGGCGGGACTAAGGCTTCTTTGCCATCACCATGGAGACAGTCTCCCCACCGGAAGAGTAGGCGCAGCTTATGATGGGCCTGGTGACAAGGCTCAGCCAATGGCAGAGATCCAGCCCGCCAGGCAGATGACACAGGGCCCTCCATTGTGACCCAGGACACCTAGTGGCCACAGGATTTGAGCACACCCTGGGAAAGGCTAGGCAGGCACAAGGGAGCCCCTGGTGCGGACTGCTTCAGGGCATTGGCACAGCAGGCCAGGGTCCAATTTTCCCACTTTCCTCAGGATATCAGTACGCAAGACATCCCCACTCAGCATCTCCTGCCTCTCTCTCTGTCTCTCTCTCTCTCTGTATGTGTTCATTCTCTGAAATCTCTTCCTTCTCCCCCCCAGGCGCTTCACAGCTTGGAGTGCCTGACAGAGTGTCTAGAGACGAAAGGGCAAAGGGGGAAGGCCTCTGGCTGTACTGGTTGCCCAAGGGCAGAGAAGATCTGGTAGTCTATCTGGAAGGACTAGGGAGTAGTGACTGATTGGGGAGCTACATCACGGGTGAACCCTGGCCGGGTGAAGCTTGTTGACACGGGGCAGCCTCTCCGGAGACTACTAATTCCGCTGATAACATTGTATTCAAATACCCGGCTGAGTGCCATGGGCAGAAAACATTGACACATACCTGCCAGAGGCCTATCCTGGGTCTGAAGAGTCCACCCTGGTCTCCAGCGACTCATCATCTCAGCACACACTTTGCCGGCACACATGGAATCCGCCTCTCTCCAGGAATGCTTCTCCTGCTAGGAAACACAGGATGGCACTCAGCCAAAGGAGAACACAGGCAAAGTCAAATGAAGCCCGCATTTTCAAGATTTTGCTTCTGCTGGGCCACAGCCCCCGGTGGCACACTGCATGCGCGTCACTTCTCCAAAGACAAGGCCGAAATCTGGGCGTCCAGGGCCCCAGCAGTCCAGAGTCTGCGGATGGCGGCATACTCTGCAGATGGTGCCACCTATTTGCCAAGCACAGGACGGAGGCCTGTGCCCTAGACTGGCTCCGCTAGGGCTCCACGACCTCAGCTATTTTCCGAGACCTTTGACCCGTGCCCTCGTGAGTGTGTGATCTCTAGTTACACTTCTCCTCCAACCACTCTCAATCCGCCACCTGCGGATACCTGAGCGTGGAAATCTACATCTATCACTAGCTGCAGTGTCACAGGTCACTAGGTGTTTAGGCTCAGGCTGACCTTGGCTGTCTTCTGCCCGGGCAAGGAGCGAAATCCTTCAAAGGAAATGAGGACACGTGGTCA
Organism: Loxodonta africana; assembly: GCF_030014295.1. Lineage (NCBI taxonomy): Eukaryota > Metazoa > Chordata > Mammalia > Proboscidea > Elephantidae > Loxodonta > Loxodonta africana. Next base: position 2,115,015 of record NW_026975113.1, read on the forward strand.
CTGGCCGACATCCTTTCTTTCATCCACACGGCGGTCCAGATGAGGGTAAAGAGGCCACGTAGGCCAGGTGAAGGCTGAGTGCGGGGCCTAAGGCTTCTTCCCCAATCACCATGGAGACAGCCACCGGAAGGCTGGCCGGAACTTCTGACGGGGACGGGTCACAAACACTGAGCCAATAGGAGAAGTCCAGCCTAACCGGCCAGTTCTGCAGAGCCCTCCATGGTACCCATGGACACACAACAGGCCCTTGTGTCTTTGGCCACAAAATCGAGGGCACCAGGGAATAACTTCACAGTAGCCAATCCCTGATGCGGACACGTTCGACACACTGGGACAGCAGGCAGGTACCTCTTTACCACTTACGCTAGGATGTCAGTAGGCAAGGTGCCCTTCCTCAGCATCTATGGCCCCTCTCTGGATGAGTTCATTCAGAGGAATCTCTTCCTTCTACCCCTGAGACGCATCACAAGTATGAGGGGCCTGACAGAGAGCCTGGAGATGAAACGGCGGAGGCTTCTGGCTGGACCGCTTCCCCGTGGGTAGACAATAGCAGGTAGTCTCTCTGGAAGGTCTTAGCTTCTGTTGATTGACATGGGCAATACAGTAGGGGCGGTCCCTGGCCAGGTGGAGCTTGTGGGCAGATGCAACCTCTCCGGCGACGAATAATCCCGCTGCTGCTTTGTTTGCTGAAAACCTCCCCCCGCCAACTCGGATGGGCAGAGAACATTCACCCACACCTGCCAGGGGCCTTTCCTGGGACTAAAGATCCCAACCTGGTCTCAACGTCGTCACCCTCTCAGCACACACCTTTCCTGCACACATAATCCTGCCTTTCTCCGTCAGTGCCTTATCCTACTAGGAAACAAAGCATGCCGCTCAAATAGGCCGATGCCGGGGAAATCGAGGAGACACTGCCATTTTCCAAATTTTTGCTGTCTACATGTCCCCGCCCCCGGTGCAAGGCTGCGTATGTGGCCGGGCTCCGAAGGCAAGGCCGAAATCCTGGCAGCCTGGGCCCCGGCAGTCCAATGGTTTATGGACGTGGGGACACGGATGACCTGTTTGCCACATACAGGAGAAATCCTTGGGCCCTTCACTGGCTCGCCATTCAGCTCCACAACGTCCACTCCTGGCCCTGGCCTTTGGCCGGTGCCCCATTCAACGTGTGCTCAGGAGCCATGTTTCTCCACCCATCGCTATCATTCTGCCACCAGGGGATATGTGAGTGTGGAAGTCACCATTTGTCACTGGCAGCAGCGTCACAACTCACTAGACTTCCAGGGACCCGCAGACCTAGGCTGCCTTCTGCCTCAGGCAAGGTCCCGAATCCTTTATCCCAGATGCTGACACCTGGCCACTGGCCGACATTCATTTTGATCAACACAGAGGTCTGAGTGAGGGTCAGCAGGCCGGGTAGGTGAAGTGAAGGCCAGGTGGGCGGGACTAAGGCTTCTTTGCCATCACCATGGAGACAGTCTCCCCACCGGAAGAGTAGGCGCAGCTTATGATGGGCCTGGTGACAAGACTCAGCCAATGGCAGAGATCCAGCCCGCCAGGCAGATGACACAGGGCCCTCCATTGTGACCCAGGACACCTAGTGGCCACAGGATTTGAGCACACCCTGGGAAAGGCTACGCAGGCACAAGGGAGCCCCTGGTGCGGACTGCTTCAGGGCATTGGCACAGCAGGCCAGGGTCCAATTTTCCCACTTTCCTCAGGATATCAGTACGCAAGACATCCCCACTCAGCATCTCCTGCCTCTCTCTCTGTCTCTCTCTCTCTCTGTATGTGTTCATTCTCTGAAATCTCTTCCTTCTCCCCCCCAGGCACTTCACAGCTTGGAGTGCCTGACAGAGTGTCTAGAGACGAAAGAGCAAAGGGGGAAGGCCTCTGGCTGTACTGGTTGCCCAAGGGCAGAGAAGATCTGGTAGTCTATCTGGAAGGACTAGGGAGTAGTGACTGATTGGGGAGCTACATCACGGGTGAACCCTGGCCGGGTGAAGCTTGTTGACACGGGGCAGCCTCTCCGGAGACTACTAATTCCGCTGATAACATTGTATTCAAATACCCGGCTGAGTGCCATGGGCAGAAAACATTGACACATACCTGCCAGAGGCCTATCCTGGGTCTGAAGAGTCCACCCTGGTCTCCAGCGACTCATCATCTCAGCACACACTTTGCCGGCACACATGGAATCCGCCTCTCTCCAGGAATGCTTCTCCTGCTAGGAAACACAGGATGGCACTCAGCCAAAGGAGAACACAGGCAAAGTCAAATGAAGCCCGCATTTTCAAGATTTTGCTTCTGCTGGGCCACAGCCCCCGGTGGCACACTGCATGCGCGTCACTTCTCCAAAGACAAGGCCGAAATCTGGGCGTCCAGGGCCCCAGCAGTCCAGAGTCTGCGGATGGTGGCATACTCTGCAGATGGTGCCACCTATTTGCCAAGTACAGGACGGAGGCCTGTGCCCTAGACTGGCTCCGCTAGGGCTCCACGACCTCAGCTATTTTCCGAGACCTTTGACCCGTGCCCTCGTGAGTGTGTGATCTCTAGTTACACTTCTCCTCCGACCACTCTCAATCCGCCACCTGCGGATACCTGAGCGTGGAAATCTACATCTATCACTAGCTGCAGTGTCACAGGTCACTAGGTGTTTAGGCTCAGGCTGACCTTGGCTGTCTTCTGCCCGGGCAAGGAGCGAAATCCTTCAAAGGAAATGAGGACACGTGGTCACTGGCCGACATCCTTTCTTTCATCCACACGGCGGTCCAGATGAGGGTAAAGAGGCCACGTAGGCCAGGTGAAGGCTGAGTGCGGGGCCTAAGGCTTCTTCCCCAATCACCATGGAGACAGCCACCGGAAGGCTGGCCGGAACTTCTGACGGGGACGGGTCACAAACACTGAGCCAATAGGAGAAGTCCAGCCTAACCGGCCAGTTCTGCAGAGCCCTCCATGGTACCCATGGACACACAACAGGCCCTTGTGTCTTTGGCCACAAAATCGAGGGCACCAGGGAATAACTTCACAGTAGCCAATCCCTGATGCGGACACGTTCGACACACTGGGACAGCAGGCAGGTACCTCTTTACCACTTACGCTAGGATGTCAGTAGGCAAGGTGCCCTTCCTCAGCATCTATGGCCCCTCTCTGGATGAGTTCATTCAGAGGAATCTCTTCCTTCTACCCCTGAGACACATCACAAGTATGAGGGGCCTGACAGAGAGCCTGGAGATGAAACGGGGGAGGCTTCTGGCTGGACCGCTTCCCCGTGGGTAGACAATAGCAGGTAGTCTCTCTGGAAGGTCTTAGCTTCTGTTGATTGACATGGGCAATACAGTAGGGGCGGTCCCTGGCCAGGTGGAGCTTGTGGGCAGATGCAACCTCTCCGGCGACGAATAATCCCGCTGCTGCTTTGTTTGCTGAAAACCTCCCCCCGCCAACTCGGATGGGCAGAGAACATTCACCCACACCTGCCAGGGGCCTTTCCTGGGACTAAAGATCCCAACCTGGTCTCAACGTCGTCACCCTCTCAGCACACACCTTTCCTGCACACATAATCCTGCCTTTCTCCGTCAGTGCCTTATCCTACTAGGAAACAAAGCATGCCGCTCAGATAGGCCGATGCCGGGGAAATCGAGGAGACACTGCCATTTTCCAAATTTTTGCTGTCTACATGTCCCCGCCTCCGGTGCAGGGCTGCGTATGTGGCCGGGCTCCGAAGGCAAGGCCGAAATCCTGGCAGCCTGGGCCCCGGCAGTCCAATGGTTTATGGACGTGGGGACACGAATGACCTGTTTGCCACATACAGGAGAAATCCTTGGGCCCTTCACTGGCTCGCCATTCAGCTCCACGACGTCCACTCCTGGCCCTGGCCTTCGGCCGGTGCCCCATTCAACGTGTGCTCAGGAGCCATGTTTCTCCACCCATCGCTATCATTCTGCCACCAGGGGATATGTGAGTGTGGGAGTCACCATTTGTCACTGGCAGCAGCGTCACAACTCACTAGACTTCCAGGGACCCGCAGACCTAGGCTGCCTTCTGCCTCAGGCAAGGTCCCGAATCCTTTATCCCAGATGCTGACACCTGGCCACTGGCCGACATTCATTTTGATCAACACAGAGGTCTGAGTGAGGGTCAGCAGGCCGGGTAGGTGAAGTGAAGGCCAGGTGGGCGGGACTAAGGCTTCTTTGCCATCACCATGGAGACAGTCTCCCCACCGGAAGAGTAGGCGCAGCTTATGATGGGCCTGGTGACAAGGCTCAGCCAATGGCAGAGATCCAGCCCGCCAGGCAGATGACACAGGGCCCTCCATTGTGACCCAGGACACCTAGTGGCCACAGGATTTGAGCACACCCTGGGAAAGGCTAGGCAGGCACAAGGGAGCCCCTGGTGCGGACTGCTTCAGGGCATTGGCACAGCAGGCCAGGGTCCAATTTTCCCACTTTCCTCAGGATATCAGTACGCAAGACATCCCCACTCAGCATCTCCTGCCTCTCTCTCTGTCTCTCTCTCTCTCTGTATGTGTTCATTCTCTGAAATCTCTTCCTTCTCCCCCCCAGGCGCTTCACAGCTTGGAGTGCCTGACAGAGTGTCTAGAGACGAAAGGGCAAAGGGGGAAGGCCTCTGGCTGTACTGGTTGCCCAAGGGCAGAGAAGATCTGGTAGTCTATCTGGAAGGACTAGGGAGTAGTGACTGATTGGGGAGCTACATCACGGGTGAACCCTGGCCGGGTGAAGCTTGTTGACACGGGGCAGCCTCTCCGGAGACTACTAATTCCGCTGATAACATTGTATTCAAATACCCGGCTGAGTGCCATGGGCAGAAAACATTGACACATACCTGCCAGAGGCCTATCCTGGGTCTGAAGAGTCCACCCTGGTCTCCAGCGACTCATCATCTCAGCACACACTTTGCCGGCACACATGGAATCCGCCTCTCTCCAGGAATGCTTCTCCTGCTAGGAAACACAGGATGGCACTCAGCCAAAGGAGAACACAGGCAAAGTCAAATGAAGCCCGCATTTTCAAGATTTTGCTTCTGCTGGGCCACAGCCCCCGGTGGCACACTGCATGCGCGTCACTTCTCCAAAGACAAGGCCGAAATCTGGGCGTCCAGGGCCCCAGCAGTCCAGAGTCTGCGGATGGCGGCATACTCTGCAGATGGTGCCACCTATTTGCCAAGCACAGGACGGAGGCCTGTGCCCTAGACTGGCTCCGCTAGGGCTCCACGACCTCAGCTATTTTCCGAGACCTTTGACCCGTGCCCTCGTGAGTGTGTGATCTCTAGTTACACTTCTCCTCCAACCACTCTCAATCCGCCACCTGCGGATACCTGAGCGTGGAAATCTACATCTATCACTAGCTGCAGTGTCACAGGTCACTAGGTGTTTAGGCTCAGGCTGACCTTGGCTGTCTTCTGCCCGGGCAAGGAGCGAAATCCTTCAAAGGAAATGAGGACACGTGGTCACTGGCCGACATCCTTTCTTTCATCCACACGGCGGTCCAGATGAGGGTAAAGAGGCCACGTAGGCCAGGTGAAGGCTGAGTGCGGGGCCTAAGGCTTCTTCCCCAATCACCATGGAGACAGCCACCGGAAGGCTGGCCGGAACTTCTGACGGGGACGGGTCACAAACACTGAGCCAATAGGAGAAGTCCAGCCTAACCGGCCAGTTCTGCAGAGCCCTCCATGGTACCCATGGACACACAACAGGCCCTTGTGTCTTTGGCCACAAAATCGAGGGCACCAGGGAATAACTTCACAGTAGCCAATCCCTGATGCGGACACGTTCGACACACTGGGACAGCAGGCAGGTACCTCTTTACCACTTACGCTAGGATGTCAGTAGGCAAGGTGCCCTTCCTCAGCATCTATGGCCCCTCTCTGGATGAGTTCATTCAGAGGAATCTCTTCCTTCTACCCCTGAGACGCATCACAAGTATGAGGGGCCTGACAGAGAGCCTGGAGATGAAACGGCGGAGGCTTCTGGCTGGACCGCTTCCCCGTGGGTAGACAATAGCAGGTAGTCTCTCTGGAAGGTCTTAGCTTCTGTTGATTGACATGGGCAATACAGTAGGGGCGGTCCCTGGCCAGGTGGAGCTTGTGGGCAGATGCAACCTCTCCGGCGACGAATAATCCCGCTGCTGCTTTGTTTGCTGAAAACCTCCCCCCGCCAACTCGGATGGGCAGAGAACATTCACCCACACCTGCCAGGGGCCTTTCCTGGGACTAAAGATCCCAACCTGGTCTCAACGTCGTCACCCTCTCAGCACACACCTTTCCTGCACACATAATCCTGCCTTTCTCCGTCAGTGCCTTATCCTACTAGGAAACAAAGCATGCCGCTCAAATAGGCCGATGCCGGGGAAATCGAGGAGACACTGCCATTTTCCAAATTTTTGCTGTCTACATGTCCCCGCCCCCGGTGCAAGGCTGCGTATGTGGCCGGGCTCCGAAGGCAAGGCCGAAATCCTGGCAGCCTGGGCCCCGGCAGTCCAATGGTTTATGGACGTGGGGACACGGATGACCTGTTTGCCACATACAGGAGAAATCCTTGGGCCCTTCACTGGCTCGCCATTCAGCTCCACAACGTCCACTCCTGGCCCTGGCCTTTGGCCGGTGCCCCATTCAACGTGTGCTCAGGAGCCATGTTTCTCCACCCATCGCTATCATTCTGCCACCAGGGGATATGTGAGTGTGGAAGTCACCATTTGTCACTGGCAGCAGCGTCACAACTCACTAGACTTCCAGGGACCCGCAGACCTAGGCTGCCTTCTGCCTCAGGCAAGGTCCCGAATCCTTTATCCCAGATGCTGACACCTGGCCACTGGCCGACATTCATTTTGATCAACACAGAGGTCTGAGTGAGGGTCAGCAGGCCGGGTAGGTGAAGTGAAGGCCAGGTGGGCGGGACTAAGGCTTCTTTGCCATCACCATGGAGACAGTCTCCCCACCGGAAGAGTAGGCGCAGCTTATGATGGGCCTGGTGACAAGACTCAGCCAATGGCAGAGATCCAGCCCGCCAGGCAGATGACACAGGGCCCTCCATTGTGACCCAGGACACCTAGTGGCCACAGGATTTGAGCACACCCTGGGAAAGGCTACGCAGGCACAAGGGAGCCCCTGGTGCGGACTGCTTCAGGGCATTGGCACAGCAGGCCAGGGTCCAATTTTCCCACTTTCCTCAGGATATCAGTACGCAAGACATCCCCACTCAGCATCTCCTGCCTCTCTCTCTGTCTCTCTCTCTCTCTGTATGTGTTCATTCTCTGAAATCTCTTCCTTCTCCCCCCCAGGCACTTCACAGCTTGGAGTGCCTGACAGAGTGTCTAGAGACGAAAGAGCAAAGGGGGAAGGCCTCTGGCTGTACTGGTTGCCCAAGGGCAGAGAAGATCTGGTAGTCTATCTGGAAGGACTAGGGAGTAGTGACTGATTGGGGAGCTACATCACGGGTGAACCCTGGCCGGGTGAAGCTTGTTGACACGGGGCAGCCTCTCCGGAGACTACTAATTCCGCTGATAACATTGTATTCAAATACCCGGCTGAGTGCCATGGGCAGAAAACATTGACACATACCTGCCAGAGGCCTATCCTGGGTCTGAAGAGTCCACCCTGGTCTCCAGCGACTCATCATCTCAGCACACACTTTGCCGGCACACATGGAATCCGCCTCTCTCCAGGAATGCTTCTCCTGCTAGGAAACACAGGATGGCACTCAGCCAAAGGAGAACACAGGCAAAGTCAAATGAAGCCCGCATTTTCAAGATTTTGCTTCTGCTGGGCCACAGCCCCCGGTGGCACACTGCATGCGCGTCACTTCTCCAAAGACAAGGCCGAAATCTGGGCGTCCAGGGCCCCAGCAGTCCAGAGTCTGCGGATGGTGGCATACTCTGCAGATGGTGCCACCTATTTGCCAAGTACAGGACGGAGGCCTGTGCCCTAGACTGGCTCCGCTAGGGCTCCACGACCTCAGCTATTTTCCGAGACCTTTGACCCGTGCCCTCGTGAGTGTGTGATCTCTAGTTACACTTCTCCTCCGACCACTCTCAATCCGCCACCTGCGGATACCTGAGCGTGGAAATCTACATCTATCACTAGCTGCAGTGTCACAGGTCACTAGGTGTTTAGGCTCAGGCTGACCTTGGCTGTCTTCTGCCCGGGCAAGGAGCGAAATCCTTCAAAGGAAATGAGGACACGTGGTCACTGGCCGACATCCTTTCTTTCATCCACACGGCGGTCCAGATGAGGGTAAAGAGGCCACGTAGGCCAGGTGAAGGCTGAGTGCGGGGCCTAAGGCTTCTTCCCCAATCACCATGGAGACAGCCACCGGAAGGCTGGCCGGAACTTCTGACGGGGACGGGTCACAAACACTGAGCCAATAGGAGAAGTCCAGCCTAACCGGCCAGTTCTGCAGAGCCCTCCATGGTACCCATGGACACACAACAGGCCCTTGTGTCTTTGGCCACAAAATCGAGGGCACCAGGGAATAACTTCACAGTAGCCAATCCCTGATGCGGACACGTTCGACACACTGGGACAGCAGGCAGGTACCTCTTTACCACTTACGCTAGGATGTCAGTAGGCAAGGTGCCCTTCCTCAGCATCTATGGCCCCTCTCTGGATGTGTTCATTCAGAGGAATCTCTTCCTTCTACCCCTGAGACGCATCACAAGTATGAGGGGCCTGACAGAGAGCCTGGAGATGAAACGGGGGAGGCTTCTGGCTGGACCGCTTCCCCGTGGGTAGACAATAGCAGGTAGTCTCTCTGGAAGGTCTTAGCTTCTGTTGATTGACATGGGCAATACAGTAGGGGCGGTCCCTGGCCAGGTGGAGCTTGTGGGCAGATGCAACCTCTCCGGCGACGAATAATCCCGCTGCTGCTTTGTTTGCTGAAAACCTCCCCCCCGCCAACTCGGATGGGCAGAGAACATTCACCCACACCTGCCAGGGGCCTTTCCTGGGACTAAAGATCCCAACCTGGTCTCAACGTCGTCACCCTCTCAGCACACACCTTTCCTGCACACATAATCCTGCCTTTCTCCGTCAGTGCCTTATCCTACTAGGAAACAAAGCATGCCGCTCAAATAGGCCGATGCCGGGGAAATCGAGGAGACACTGCCATTTTCCAAATTTTTGCTGTCTACATGTCCCCGCCTCCGGTGCAAGGCTGCGTATGTGGCCGGGCTCCGAAGGCAAGGCCGAAATCCTGGCAGCCTGGGCCCCGGCAGTCCAATGGTTTATGGACGTGGGGACACGGATGACCTGTTTGCCACATACAGGAGAAATCCTTGGGCCCTTCACTGGCTCGCCATTCAGCTCCACGACGTCCACTCCTGGCCCTGGCCTTCGGCCGGTGCCCCATTCAACGTGTGCTCAGGAGCCATGTTTCTCCACCCATCGCTATCATTCTGCCACCAGGGGATATGTGAGTGTGGGAGTCACCATTTGTCACTGGCAGCAGCGTCACAACTCACTAGACTTCCAGGGACCCGCAGACCTAGGCTGCCTTCTGCCTCAGGCAAGGTCCCGAATCCTTTATCCCAGATGCTGACACCTGGCCACTGGCCGACATTCATTTTGATCAACACAGAGGTCTGAGTGAGGGTCAGCAGGCCGGGTAGGTGAAGTGAAGGCCAGGTGGGCGGGACTAAGGCTTCTTTGCCATCACCATGGAGACAGTCTCCCCACCGGAAGAGTAGGCGCAGCTTATGATGGGCCTGGTGACAAGACTCAGCCAGTGGCAGAGATCCAGCCCGCCAGGCAGATGACACAGGGCCCTCCATTGTGACCCAGGACACCTAGTGGCCACAGGATTTGAGCACACCCTGGGAAAGGCTACACAGGCACAAGGGAGCCCCTGGTGCGGACTGCTTCAGGGCATTGGCACAGCAGGCCAGGGTCCAATTTTCCCACTTTCCTCAGGATATCAGTACGCAAGACATCCCCACTCAGCATCTCCTGCCTCTCTCTCTGTCTCTCTCTCTCTGTATGTGTTCATTCTCTGAAATCTCTTCCTTCTCCCCCCCAGGCACTTCACAGCTTGGAGTGCCTGACAGAGTGTCTAGAGACGAAAGAGCAAAGGGGGAAGGCCTCTGGCTGTACTGGTTGCCCAAGGGCAGAGAAGATCTGGTAGTCTATCTGGAAGGACTAGGGAGTAGTGATTGATTGGGGAGCTACATCACGGGTGAACCCTGGCCGTGTGAAGCTTGCTGACATGTGGCAGCCTCTCCGGAGACTACTAATTCCGCTGATAACATTGTATTCAAATACCCGGCTGAGTGCCATGGGCAGAAAACATTGACACATACCTGCCAGAGGCCTATCCTGGGTCTGAAGAGTCCACCCTGGTCTCCAGCGACTCATCATCTCAGCACACACTTTGCCGGCACACATGGAATCCGCCTCTCTCCAGGAATGCTTCTCCTGCTAGGAAACACAGGATGGCACTCAGCCAAAGGAGAACACAGGCAAAGTCAAATGAAGCCCGCATTTTCAAGATTTTGCTTCTGCTGGGCCACAGCCCCCGGTGGCACACTGCATGCGCGTCACTTCTCCAAAGACAAGGCCGAAATCTGGGCGTCCAGGGCCCCAGCAGTCCAGAGTCTGCGGATGGCGGCATACTCTGCAGATGGTGCCACCTATTTGCCAAGCACAGGACGGAGGCCTGTGCCCTAGACTGGCTCCGCTAGGGCTCCACGACCTCAGCTATTTTCCGAGACCTTTGACCCGTGCCCTCGTGAGTGTGTGATCTCTAGTTACACTTCTCCTCCGACCACTCTCAATCCGCCACCTGCGGATACCTGAGCGTGGAAATCTACATCTATCACTAGCTGCAGTGTCACAGGTCACTAGGTGTTTAGGCTCAGGCTGACCTTGGCTGTCTTCTGCCCGGGCAAGGAGCGAAATCCTTCAAAGGAAATGAGGACACGTGGTCACTGGCCGACATCCTTTCTTTCATCCACACGGCGGTCCAGATGAGGGTAAAGAGGCCACGTAGGCCAGGTGAAGGCTGAGTGCGGGGCCTAAGGCTTCTTCCCCAATCACCATGGAGACAGCCACCGGAAGGCTGGCCGGAACTTCTGACGGGGACGGGTCACAAACACTGAGCCAATAGGAGAAGTCCAGCCTAACCGGCCAGTTCTGCAGAGCCCTCCATGGTACCCATGGACACACAACAGGCCCTTGTGTCTTTGGCCACAAAATCGAGGGCACCAGGGAATAACTTCACAGTAGCCAATCCCTGATGCGGACACGTTCGACACACTGGGACAGCAGGCAGGTACCTCTTTACCACTTACGCTAGGATGTCAGTAGGCAAGGTGCCCTTCCTCAGCATCTATGGCCCCTCTCTGGATGAGTTCATTCAGAGGAATCTCTTCCTTCTACCCCTGAGATGCATCACAAGTATGAGGGGCCTGACAGAGAGCCTGGAGATGAAACGGCGGAGGCTTCTGGCTGGACCGCTTCCCCGTGGGTAGACAATAGCAGGTAGTCTCTCTGGAAGGTCTTAGCTTCTGTTGATTGACATGGGCAATACAGTAGGGGCGGTCCCTGGCCAGGTGGAGCTTGTGGGCAGATGCAACCTCTCCGGCGACGAATAATCCCGCTGCTGCTTTGTTTGCTGAAAACCTCCCCCCCGCCAACTCGGATGGGCAGAGAACATTCACCCACACCTGCCAGGGGCCTTTCCTGGGACTAAAGATCCCAACCTGGTCTCAACGTCGTCACCCTCTCAGCACACACCTTTCCTGCACACATAATCCTGCCTTTCTCCGTCAGTGCCTTATCCTACTAGGAAACAAAGCATGCCGCTCAAATAGGCCGATGCCGGGGAAATCGAGGAGACACTGCCATTTTCCAAATTTTTGCTGTCTACATGTCCCCGCCCCCGGTGCAAGGCTGCGTATGTGGCCGGGCTCCGAAGGCAAGGCCGAAATCCTGGCAGCCTGGGCCCCGGCAGTCCAATGGTTTATGGACGTGGGGACACGGATGACCTGTTTGCCACATACAGGAGAAATCCTTGGGCCCTTCACTGGCTCGCCATTCAGCTCCACAACGTCCACTCCTGGCCCTGGCCTTTGGCCGGTGCCCCATTCAACGTGTGCTCAGGAGCCATGTTTCTCCACCCATCGCTATCATTCTGCCACCAGGGGATATGTGAGTGTGGAAGTCACCATTTGTCACTGGCAGCAGCGTCACAACTCACTAGACTTCCAGGGACCCGCAGACCTAGGCTGCCTTCTGCCTCAGGCAAGGTCCCGAATCCTTTATCCCAGATGCTGACACCTGGCCACTGGCCGACATTCATTTTGATCAACACAGAGGTCTGAGTGAGGGTCAGCAGGCCGGGTAGGTGAAGTGAAGGCCAGGTGGGCGGGACTAAGGCTTCTTTGCCATCACCATGGAGACAGTCTCCCCACCGGAAGAGTAGGCGCAGCTTATGATGGGCCTGGTGACAAGACTCAGCCAATGGCAGAGATCCAGCCCGCCAGGCAGATGACACAGGGCCCTCCATTGTGACCCAGGACACCTAGTGGCCACAGGATTTGAGCACACCCTGGGAAAGGCTACGCAGGCACAAGGGAGCCCCTGGTGCGGACTGCTTCAGGGCATTGGCACAGCAGGCCAGGGTCCAATTTTCCCACTTTCCTCAGGATATCAGTACGCAAGACATCCCCACTCAGCATCTCCTGCCTCTCTCTCTGTCTCTCTCTCTCTCTGTATGTGTTCATTCTCTGAAATCTCTTCCTTCTCCCCCCCAGGCACTTCACAGCTTGGAGTGCCTGACAGAGTGTCTAGAGACGAAAGAGCAAAGGGGGAAGGCCTCTGGCTGTACTGGTTGCCCAAGGGCAGAGAAGATCTGGTAGTCTATCTGGAAGGACTAGGGAGTAGTGACTGATTGGGGAGCTACATCACGGGTGAACCCTGGCCGGGTGAAGCTTGTTGACACGGGGCAGCCTCTCCGGAGACTACTAATTCCGCTGATAACATTGTATTCAAATACCCGGCTGAGTGCCATGGGCAGAAAACATTGACACATACCTGCCAGAGGCCTATCCTGGGTCTGAAGAGTCCACCCTGGTCTCCAGCGACTCATCATCTCAGCACACACTTTGCCGGCACACATGGAATCCGCCTCTCTCCAGGAATGCTTCTCCTGCTAGGAAACACAGGATGGCACTCAGCCAAAGGAGAACACAGGCAAAGTCAAATGAAGCCCGCATTTTCAAGATTTTGCTTCTGCTGGGCCACAGCCCCCGGTGGCACACTGCATGCGCGTCACTTCTCCAAAGACAAGGCCGAAATCTGGGCGTCCAGGGCCCCAGCAGTCCAGAGTCTGCGGATGGTGGCATACTCTGCAGATGGTGCCACCTATTTGCCAAGTACAGGACGGAGGCCTGTGCCCTAGACTGGCTCCGCTAGGGCTCCACGACCTCAGCTATTTTCCGAGACCTTTGACCCGTGCCCTCGTGAGTGTGTGATCTCTAGTTACACTTCTCCTCCGACCACTCTCAATCCGCCACCTGCGGATACCTGAGCGTGGAAATCTACATCTATCACTAGCTGCAGTGTCACAGGTCACTAGGTGTTTAGGCTCAGGCTGACCTTGGCTGTCTTCTGCCCGGGCAAGGAGCGAAATCCTTCAAAGGAAATGAGGACACGTGGTCACTGGCCGACATCCTTTCTTTCATCCACACGGCGGTCCAGATGAGGGTAAAGAGGCCACGTAGGCCAGGTGAAGGCTGAGTGCGGGGCCTAAGGCTTCTTCCCCAATCACCATGGAGACAGCCACCGGAAGGCTGGCCGGAACTTCTGACGGGGACGGGTCACAAACACTGAGCCAATAGGAGAAGTCCAGCCTAACCGGCCAGTTCTGCAGAGCCCTCCATGGTACCCATGGACACACAACAGGCCCTTGTGTCTTTGGCCACAAAATCGAGGGCACCAGGGAATAACTTCACAGTAGCCAATCCCTGATGCGGACACGTTCGACACACTGGGACAGCAGGCAGGTACCTCTTTACCACTTACGCTAGGATGTCAGTAGGCAAGGTGCCCTTCCTCAGCATCTATGGCCCCTCTCTGGATGTGTTCATTCAGAGGAATCTCTTCCTTCTACCCCTGAGACGCATCACAAGTATGAGGGGCCTGACAGAGAGCCTGGAGATGAAACGGGGGAGGCTTCTGGCTGGACCGCTTCCCCGTGGGTAGACAATAGCAGGTAGTCTCTCTGGAAGGTCTTAGCTTCTGTTGATTGACATGGGCAATACAGTAGGGGCGGTCCCTGGCCAGGTGGAGCTTGTGGGCAGATGCAACCTCTCCGGCGACGAATAATCCCGCTGCTGCTTTGTTTGCTGAAAACCTCCCCCCCGCCAACTCGGATGGGCAGAGAACATTCACCCACACCTGCCAGGGGCCTTTCCTGGGACTAAAGATCCCAACCTGGTCTCAACGTCGTCACCCTCTCAGCACACACCTTTCCTGCACACATAATCCTGCCTTTCTCCGTCAGTGCCTTATCCTACTAGGAAACAAAGCATGCCGCTCAAATAGGCCGATGCCGGGGAAATCGAGGAGACACTGCCATTTTCCAAATTTTTGCTGTCTACATGTCCCCGCCTCCGGTGCAAGGCTGCGTATGTGGCCGGGCTCCGAAGGCAAGGCCGAAATCCTGGCAGCCTGGGCCCCGGCAGTCCAATGGTTTATGGACGTGGGGACACGGATGACCTGTTTGCCACATACAGGAGAAATCCTTGGGCCCTTCACTGGCTCGCCATTCAGCTCCACGACGTCCACTCCTGGCCCTGGCCTTCGGCCGGTGCCCCATTCAACGTGTGCTCAGGAGCCATGTTTCTCCACCCATCGCTATCATTCTGCCACCAGGGGATATGTGAGTGTGGGAGTCACCATTTGTCACTGGCAGCAGCGTCACAACTCACTAGACTTCCAGGGACCCGCAGACCTAGGCTGCCTTCTGCCTCAGGCAAGGTCCCGAATCCTTTATCCCAGATGCTGACACCTGGCCACTGGCCGACATTCATTTTGATCAACACAGAGGTCTGAGTGAGGGTCAGCAGGCCGGGTAGGTGAAGTGAAGGCCAGGTGGGCGGGACTAAGGCTTCTTTGCCATCACCATGGAGACAGTCTCCCCACCGGAAGAGTAGGCGCAGCTTATGATGGGCCTGGTGACAAGACTCAGCCAGTGGCAGAGATCCAGCCCGCCAGGCAGATGACACAGGGCCCTCCATTGTGACCCAGGACACCTAGTGGCCACAGGATTTGAGCACACCCTGGGAAAGGCTACACAGGCACAAGGGAGCCCCTGGTGCGGACTGCTTCAGGGCATTGGCACAGCAGGCCAGGGTCCAATTTTCCCACTTTCCTCAGGATATCAGTACGCAAGACATCCCCACTCAGCATCTCCTGCCTCTCTCTCTGTCTCTCTCTCTCTGTATGTGTTCATTCTCTGAAATCTCTTCCTTCTCCCCCCCAGGCACTTCACAGCTTGGAGTGCCTGACAGAGTGTCTAGAGACGAAAGAGCAAAGGGGGAAGGCCTCTGGCTGTACTGGTTGCCCAAGGGCAGAGAAGATCTGGTAGTCTATCTGGAAGGACTAGGGAGTAGTGATTGATTGGGGAGCTACATCACGGGTGAACCCTGGCCGTGTGAAGCTTGCTGACATGTGGCAGCCTCTCCGGAGACTACTAATTCCGCTGATAACATTGTATTCAAATACCCGGCTGAGTGCCATGGGCAGAAAACATTGACACATACCTGCCAGAGGCCTATCCTGGGTCTGAAGAGTCCACCCTGGTCTCCAGCGACTCATCATCTCAGCACACACTTTGCCGGCACACATGGAATCCGCCTCTCTCCAGGAATGCTTCTCCTGCTAGGAAACACAGGATGGCACTCAGCCAAAGGAGAACACAGGCAAAGTCAAATGAAGCCCGCATTTTCAAGATTTTGCTTCTGCTGGGCCACAGCCCCCGGTGGCACACTGCATGCGCGTCACTTCTCCAAAGACAAGGCCGAAATCCGGGCGTCCAGGGCCCCAGCAGTCCAGAGTCTGCGGATGGCGGCATACTCTGCAGATGGTGCCACCTATTTGCCAAGCACAGGACGGAGGCCTGTGCCCTAGACTGGCTCCGCTAGGGCTCCACGACCTCAGCTATTTTCCGAGACCTTTGACCCGTGCCCTCGTGAGTGTGTGATCTCTAGTTACACTTCTCCTCCGACCACTCTCAATCCGCCACCTGCGGATACCTGAGCGTGGAAATCTACATCTATCACTAGCTGCAGTGTCACAGGTCACTAGGTGTTTAGGCTCAGGCTGACCTTGGCTGTCTTCTGCCCGGGCAAGGAGCGAAATCCTTCAAAGGAAATGAGGACACGTGGTCACTGGCCGACATCCTTTCTTTCATCCACACGGCGGTCCAGATGAGGGTAAAGAGGCCACGTAGGCCAGGTGAAGGCTGAGTGCGGGGCCTAAGGCTTCTTCCCCAATCACCATGGAGACAGCCACCGGAAGGCTGGCCGGAACTTCTGACGGGGACGGGTCACAAACACTGAGCCAATAGGAGAAGTCCAGCCTAACCGGCCAGTTCTGCAGAGCCCTCCATGGTACCCATGGACACACAACAGGCCCTTGTGTCTTTGGCCACAAAATCGAGGGCACCAGGGAATAACTTCACAGTAGCCAATCCCTGATGCGGACACGTTCGACACACTGGGACAGCAGGCAGGTACCTCTTTACCACTTACGCTAGGATGTCAGTAGGCAAGGTGCCCTTCCTCAGCATCTATGGCCCCTCTCTGGATGAGTTCATTCAGAGGAATCTCTTCCTTCTACCCCTGAGACACATCACAAGTATGAGGGGCCTGACAGAGAGCCTGGAGATGAAACGGGGGAGGCTTCTGGCTGGACCGCTTCCCCGTGGGTAGACAATAGCAGGTAGTCTCTCTGGAAGGTCTTAGCTTCTGTTGATTGACATGGGCAATACAGTAGGGGCGGTCCCTGGCCAGGTGGAGCTTGTGGGCAGATGCAACCTCTCCGGCGACGAATAATCCCGCTGCTGCTTTGTTTGCTGAAAACCTCCCCCCGCCAACTCGGATGGGCAGAGAACATTCACCCACACCTGCCAGGGGCCTTTCCTGGGACTAAAGATCCCAACCTGGTCTCAACGTCGTCACCCTCTCAGCACACACCTTTCCTGCACACATAATCCTGCCTTTCTCCGTCAGTGCCTTATCCTACTAGGAAACAAAGCATGCCGCTCAGATAGGCCGATGCCGGGGAAATCGAGGAGACACTGCCATTTTCCAAATTTTTGCTGTCTACATGTCCCCGCCTCCGGTGCAAGGCTGCGTATGTGGCCGGGCTCCGAAGGCAAGGCCGAAATCCTGGCAGCCTGGGCCCCGGCAGTCCAATGGTTTATGGACGTGGGGACACGGATGACCTGTTTGCCACATACAGGAGAAATCCTTGGGCCCTTCACTGGCTCGCCATTCAGCTCCACGACGTCCACTCCTGGCCCTGGCCTTCGGCCGGTGCCCCATTCAACGTGTGCTCAGGAGCCATGTTTCTCCACCCATCGCTATCATTCTGCCACCAGGGGATATGTGAGTGTGGGAGTCACCATTTGTCACTGGCAGCAGCGTCACAACTCACTAGACTTCCAGGGACCCGCAGACCTAGGCTGCCTTCTGCCTCAGGCAAGGTCCCGAATCCTTTATCCCAGATGCTGACACCTGGCCACTGGCCGACATTCATTTTGATCAACACAGAGGTCTGAGTGAGGGTCAGCAGGCCGGGTAGGTGAAGTGAAGGCCAGGTGGGCGGGACTAAGGCTTCTTTGCCATCACCATGGAGACAGTCTCCCCACCGGAAGAGTAGGCGCAGCTTATGATGGGCCTGGTGACAAGGCTCAGCCAATGGCAGAGATCCAGCCCGCCAGGCAGATGACACAGGGCCCTCCATTGTGACCCAGGACACCTAGTGGCCACAGGATTTGAGCACACCCTGGGAAAGGCTACGCAGGCACAAGGGAGCCCCTGGTGCGGACTGCTTCAGGGCATTGGCACAGCAGGCCAGGGTCCAATTTTCCCACTTTCCTCAGGATATCAGTACGCAAGACATCCCCACTCAGCATCTCCTGCCTCTCTCTCTGTCTCTCTCTCTCTCTGTATGTGTTCATTCTCTGAAATCTCTTCCTTCTCCCCCCCAGGCACTTCACAGCTTGGAGTGCCTGACAGAGTGTCTAGAGACGAAAGGGCAAAGGGGGAAGGCCTCTGGCTGTACTGGTTGCCCAAGGGCAGAGAAGATCTGGTAGTCTATCTGGAAGGACTAGGGAGTAGTGACTGATTGGGGAGCTACATCACGGGTGAACCCTGGCCGGGTGAAGCTTGTTGACACGGGGCAGCCTCTCCGGAGACTACTAATTCCGCTGATAACATTGTATTCAAATACCCGGCTGAGTGCCATGGGCAGAAAACATTGACACATACCTGCCAGAGGCCTATCCTGGGTCTGAAGAGTCCACCCTGGTCTCCAGCGACTCATCATCTCAGCACACACTTTGCCGGCACACATGGAATCCGCCTCTCTCCAGGAATGCTTCTCCTGCTAGGAAACACAGGATGGCACTCAGCCAAAGGAGAACACAGGCAAAGTCAAATGAAGCCCGCATTTTCAAGATTTTGCTTCTGCTGGGCCACAGCCCCCGGTGGCACACTGCATGCGCGTCACTTCTCCAAAGACAAGGCCGAAATCTGGGCGTCCAGGGCCCCAGCAGTCCAGAGTCTGCGGATGGTGGCATACTCTGCAGATGGTGCCACCTATTTGCCAAGTACAGGACGGAGGCCTGTGCCCTAGACTGGCTCCGCTAGGGCTCCACGACCTCAGCTATTTTCCGAGACCTTTGACCCGTGCCCTCGTGAGTGTGTGATCTCTAGTTACACTTCTCCTCCGACCACTCTCAATCCGCCACCTGCGGATACCTGAGCGTGGAAATCTACATCTATCACTAGCTGCAGTGTCACAGGTCACTAGGTGTTTAGGCTCAGGCTGACCTTGGCTGTCTTCTGCCCGGGCAAGGAGCGAAATCCTTCAAAGGAAATGAGGACACGTGGTCACTGGCCGACATCCTTTCTTTCATCCACACGGCGGTCCAGATGAGGGTAAAGAGGCCACGTAGGCCAGGTGAAGGCTGAGTGCGGGGCCTAAGGCTTCTTCCCCAATCACCATGGAGACAGCCACCGGAAGGCTGGCCGGAACTTCTGACGGGGACGGGTCACAAACACTGAGCCAATAGGAGAAGTCCAGCCTAACCGGCCAGTTCTGCAGAGCCCTCCATGGTACCCATGGACACACAACAGGCCCTTGTGTCTTTGGCCACAAAATCGAGGGCACCAGGGAATAACTTCACAGTAGCCAATCCCTGATGCGGACACGTTCGACACACTGGGACAGCAGGCAGGTACCTCTTTACCACTTACGCTAGGATGTCAGTAGGCAAGGTGCCCTTCCTCAGCATCTATGGCCCCTCTCTGGATGTGTTCATTCAGAGGAATCTCTTCCTTCTACCCCTGAGACGCATCACAAGTATGAGGGGCCTGACAGAGAGCCTGGAGATGAAACGGGGGAGGCTTCTGGCTGGACCGCTTCCCCGTGGGTAGACAATAGCAGGTAGTCTCTCTGGAAGGTCTTAGCTTCTGTTGATTGACATGGGCAATACAGTAGGGGCGGTCCCTGGCCAGGTGGAGCTTGTGGGCAGATGCAACCTCTCCGGCGACGAATAATCCCGCTGCTGCTTTGTTTGCTGAAAACCTCCCCCCCGCCAACTCGGATGGGCAGAGAACATTCACCCACACCTGCCAGGGGCCTTTCCTGGGACTAAAGATCCCAACCTGGTCTCAACGTCGTCACCCTCTCAGCACACACCTTTCCTGCACACATAATCCTGCCTTTCTCCGTCAGTGCCTTATCCTACTAGGAAACAAAGCATGCCGCTCAAATAGGCCGATGCCGGGGAAATCGAGGAGACACTGCCATTTTCCAAATTTTTGCTGTCTACATGTCCCCGCCTCCGGTGCAAGGCTGCGTATGTGGCCGGGCTCCGAAGGCAAGGCCGAAATCCTGGCAGCCTGGGCCCCGGCAGTCCAATGGTTTATGGACGTGGGGACACGGATGACCTGTTTGCCACATACAGGAGAAATCCTTGGGCCCTTCACTGGCTCGCCATTCAGCTCCACGACGTCCACTCCTGGCCCTGGCCTTCGGCCGGTGCCCCATTCAACGTGTGCTCAGGAGCCATGTTTCTCCACCCATCGCTATCATTCTGCCACCAGGGGATATGTGAGTGTGGGAGTCACCATTTGTCACTGGCAGCAGCGTCACAACTCACTAGACTTCCAGGGACCCGCAGACCTAGGCTGCCTTCTGCCTCAGGCAAGGTCCCGAATCCTTTATCCCAGATGCTGACACCTGGCCACTGGCCGACATTCATTTTGATCAACACAGAGGTCTGAGTGAGGGTCAGCAGGCCGGGTAGGTGAAGTGAAGGCCAGGTGGGCGGGACTAAGGCTTCTTTGCCATCACCATGGAGACAGTCTCCCCACCGGAAGAGTAGGCGCAGCTTATGATGGGCCTGGTGACAAGACTCAGCCAGTGGCAGAGATCCAGCCCGCCAGGCAGATGACACAGGGCCCTCCATTGTGACCCAGGACACCTAGTGGCCACAGGATTTGAGCACACCCTGGGAAAGGCTACACAGGCACAAGGGAGCCCCTGGTGCGGACTGCTTCAGGGCATTGGCACAGCAGGCCAGGGTCCAATTTTCCCACTTTCCTCAGGATATCAGTACGCAAGACATCCCCACTCAGCATCTCCTGCCTCTCTCTCTGTCTCTCTCTCTCTGTATGTGTTCATTCTCTGAAATCTCTTCCTTCTCCCCCCCAGGCACTTCACAGCTTGGAGTGCCTGACAGAGTGTCTAGAGACGAAAGAGCAAAGGGGGAAGGCCTCTGGCTGTACTGGTTGCCCAAGGGCAGAGAAGATCTGGTAGTCTATCTGGAAGGACTAGGGAGTAGTGATTGATTGGGGAGCTACATCACGGGTGAACCCTGGCCGTGTGAAGCTTGCTGACATGTGGCAGCCTCTCCGGAGACTACTAATTCCGCTGATAACATTGTATTCAAATACCCGGCTGAGTGCCATGGGCAGAAAACATTGACACATACCTGCCAGAGGCCTATCCTGGGTCTGAAGAGTCCACCCTGGTCTCCAGCGACTCATCATCTCAGCACACACTTTGCCGGCACACATGGAATCCGCCTCTCTCCAGGAATGCTTCTCCTGCTAGGAAACACAGGATGGCACTCAGCCAAAGGAGAACACAGGCAAAGTCAAATGAAGCCCGCATTTTCAAGATTTTGCTTCTGCTGGGCCACAGCCCCCGGTGGCACACTGCATGCGCGTCACTTCTCCAAAGACAAGGCCGAAATCCGGGCGTCCAGGGCCCCAGCAGTCCAGAGTCTGCGGATGGCGGCATACTCTGCAGATGGTGCCACCTATTTGCCAAGCACAGGACGGAGGCCTGTGCCCTAGACTGGCTCCGCTAGGGCTCCACGACCTCAGCTATTTTCCGAGACCTTTGACCCGTGCCCTCGTGAGTGTGTGATCTCTAGTTACACTTCTCCTCCGACCACTCTCAATCCGCCACCTGCGGATACCTGAGCGTGGAAATCTACATCTATCACTAGCTGCAGTGTCACAGGTCACTAGGTGTTTAGGCTCAGGCTGACCTTGGCTGTCTTCTGCCCGGGCAAGGAGCGAAATCCTTCAAAGGAAATGAGGACACGTGGTCACTGGCCGACATCCTTTCTTTCATCCACACGGCGGTCCAGATGAGGGTAAAGAGGCCACGTAGGCCAGGTGAAGGCTGAGTGCGGGGCCTAAGGCTTCTTCCCCAATCACCATGGAGACAGCCACCGGAAGGCTGGCCGGAACTTCTGACGGGGACGGGTCACAAACACTGAGCCAATAGGAGAAGTCCAGCCTAACCGGCCAGTTCTGCAGAGCCCTCCATGGTACCCATGGACACACAACAGGCCCTTGTGTCTTTGGCCACAAAATCGAGGGCACCAGGGAATAACTTCACAGTAGCCAATCCCTGATGCGGACACGTTCGACACACTGGGACAGCAGGCAGGTACCTCTTTACCACTTACGCTAGGATGTCAGTAGGCAAGGTGCCCTTCCTCAGCATCTATGGCCCCTCTCTGGATGAGTTCATTCAGAGGAATCTCTTCCTTCTACCCCTGAGACACATCACAAGTATGAGGGGCCTGACAGAGAGCCTGGAGATGAAACGGGGGAGGCTTCTGGCTGGACCGCTTCCCCGTGGGTAGACAATAGCAGGTAGTCTCTCTGGAAGGTCTTAGCTTCTGTTGATTGACATGGGCAATACAGTAGGGGCGGTCCCTGGCCAGGTGGAGCTTGTGGGCAGATGCAACCTCTCCGGCGACGAATAATCCCGCTGCTGCTTTGTTTGCTGAAAACCTCCCCCCGCCAACTCGGATGGGCAGAGAACATTCACCCACACCTGCCAGGGGCCTTTCCTGGGACTAAAGATCCCAACCTGGTCTCAACGTCGTCACCCTCTCAGCACACACCTTTCCTGCACACATAATCCTGCCTTTCTCCGTCAGTGCCTTATCCTACTAGGAAACAAAGCATGCCGCTCAGATAGGCCGATGCCGGGGAAATCGAGGAGACACTGCCATTTTCCAAATTTTTGCTGTCTACATGTCCCCGCCTCCGGTGCAAGGCTGCGTATGTGGCCGGGCTCCGAAGGCAAGGCCGAAATCCTGGCAGCCTGGGCCCCGGCAGTCCAATGGTTTATGGACGTGGGGACACGGATGACCTGTTTGCCACATACAGGAGAAATCCTTGGGCCCTTCACTGGCTCGCCATTCAGCTCCACGACGTCCACTCCTGGCCCTGGCCTTCGGCCGGTGCCCCATTCAACGTGTGCTCAGGAGCCATGTTTCTCCACCCATCGCTATCATTCTGCCACCAGGGGATATGTGAGTGTGGGAGTCACCATTTGTCACTGGCAGCAGCGTCACAACTCACTAGACTTCCAGGGACCCGCAGACCTAGGCTGCCTTCTGCCTCAGGCAAGGTCCCGAATCCTTTATCCCAGATGCTGACACCTGGCCACTGGCCGACATTCATTTTGATCAACACAGAGGTCTGAGTGAGGGTCAGCAGGCCGGGTAGGTGAAGTGAAGGCCAGGTGGGCGGGACTAAGGCTTCTTTGCCATCACCATGGAGACAGTCTCCCCACCGGAAGAGTAGGCGCAGCTTATGATGGGCCTGGTGACAAGGCTCAGCCAATGGCAGAGATCCAGCCCACCAGGCAGATGACACAGGGCCCTCCATTGTGACCCAGGACACCTAGTGGCCACAGGATTTGAGCACACCCTGGGAAAGGCTACGCAGGCACAAGGGAGCCCCTGGTGCGGACTGCTTCAGGGCATTGGCACAGCAGGCCAGGGTCCAATTTTCCCACTTTCCTCAGGATATCAGTACGCAAGACATCCCCACTCAGCATCTCCTGCCTCTCTCTCTGTCTCTCTCTCTCTCTGTATGTGTTCATTCTCTGAAATCTCTTCCTTCTCCCCCCCAGGCACTTCACAGCTTGGAGTGCCTGACAGAGTGTCTAGAGACGAAAGGGCAAAGGGGGAAGGCCTCTGGCTGTACTGGTTGCCCAAGGGCAGAGAAGATCTGGTAGTCTATCTGGAAGGACTAGGGAGTAGTGACTGATTGGGGAGCTACATCACGGGTGAACCCTGGCCGGGTGAAGCTTGTTGACACTCCGGAGACTACTAATTCCGCTGATAACATTGTATTCAAATACCCGGCTGAGTGCCATGGGCAGAAAACATTGACACATACCTGCCAGAGGCCTATCCTGGGTCTGAAGAGTCCACCCTGGTCTCCAGCGACTCATCATCTCAGCACACACTTTGCCGGCACACATGGAATCCGCCTCTCTCCAGGAATGCTTCTCCTGCTAGGAAACACAGGATGGCACTCAGCCAAAGGAGAACACAGGCAAAGTCAAATGAAGCCCGCATTTTCAAGATTTTGCTTCTGCTGGGCCACAGCCCCCGGTGGCACACTGCATGCGCGTCACTTCTCCAAAGACAAGGCCGAAATCCGGGCGTCCAGGGCCCCAGCAGTCCAGAGTCTGCGGATGGCGGCATACTCTGCAGATGGTGCCACCTATTTGCCAAGCACAGGACGGAGGCCTGTGCCCTAGACTGGCTCCGCTAGGGCTCCACGACCTCAGCTATTTTCCGAGACCTTTGACCCGTGCCCTCGTGAGTGTGTGATCTCTAGTTACACTTCTCCTCCGACCACTCTCAATCCGCCACCTGCGGATACCTGAGCGTGGAAATCTACATCTATCACTAGCTGCAGTGTCACAGGTCACTAGGTGTTTAGGCTCAGGCTGACCTTGGCTGTCTTCTGCCCGGGCAAGGAGCGAAATCCTTCAAAGGAAATGAGGACACGTGGTCACTGGCCGACATCCTTTCTTTCATCCACACGGCGGTCCAGATGAGGGTAAAGAGGCCACGTAGGCCAGGTGAAGGCTGAGTGCGGGGCCTAAGGCTTCTTCCCCAATCACCATGGAGACAGCCACCGGAAGGCTGGCCGGAACTTCTGACGGGGACGGGTCACAAACACTGAGCCAATAGGAGAAGTCCAGCCTAACCGGCCAGTTCTGCAGAGCCCTCCATGGTACCCATGGACACACAACAGGCCCTTGTGTCTTTGGCCACAAAATCGAGGGCACCAGGGAATAACTTCACAGTAGCCAATCCCTGATGCGGACACGTTCGACACACTGGGACAGCAGGCAGGTACCTCTTTACCACTTACGCTAGGATGTCAGTAGGCAAGGTGCCCTTCCTCAGCATCTATGGCCCCTCTCTGGATGTGTTCATTCAGAGGAATCTCTTCCTTCTACCCCTGAGACGCATCACAAGTATGAGGGGCCTGACAGAGAGCCTGGAGATGAAACGGCGGAGGCTTCTGGCTGGACCGCTTCCCCGTGGGTAGACAATAGCAGGTAGTCTCTCTGGAAGGTCTTAGCTTCTGTTGATTGACATGGGCAATACAGTAGGGGCGGTCCCTGGCCAGGTGGAGCTTGTGGGCAGATGCAACCTCTCCGGCGACGAATAATCCCGCTGCTGCTTTGTTTGCTGAAAACCTCCCCCCGCCAACTCGGATGGGCAGAGAACATTCACCCACACCTGCCAGGGGCCTTTCCTGGGACTAAAGATCCCAACCTGGTCTCAACGTCGTCACCCTCTCAGCACACACCTTTCCTGCACACATAATCCTGCCTTTCTCCGTCAGTGCCTTATCCTACTAGGAAACAAAGCATGCCGCTCAGATAGGCCGATGCCGGGGAAATCGAGGAGACACTGCCATTTTCCAAATTTTTGCTGTCTACATGTCCCCGCCTCCGGTGCAAGGCTGCGTATGTGGCCGGGCTCCGAAGGCAAGGCCGAAATCCTGGCAGCCTGGGCCCCGGCAGTCCAATGGTTTATGGACGTGGGGACACGGATGACCTGTTTGCCACATACAGGAGAAATCCTTGGGCCCTTCACTGGCTCGCCATTCAGCTCCACGACGTCCACTCCTGGCCCTGGCCTTCGGCCGGTGCCCCATTCAACGTGTGCTCAGGAGCCATGTTTCTCCACCCATCGCTATCATTCTGCCACCAGGGGATATGTGAGTGTGGGAGTCACCATTTGTCACTGGCAGCAGCGTCACAACTCACTAGACTTCCAGGGACCCGCAGACCTAGGCTGCCTTCTGCCTCAGGCAAGGTCCCGAATCCTTTATCCCAGATGCTGACACCTGGCCACTGGCCGACATTCATTTTGATCAACACAGAGGTCTGAGTGAGGGTCAGCAGGCCGGGTAGGTGAAGTGAAGGCCAGGTGGGCGGGACTAAGGCTTCTTTGCCATCACCATGGAGACAGTCTCCCCACCGGAAGAGTAGGCGCAGCTTATGATGGGCCTGGTGACAAGGCTCAGCCAATGGCAGAGATCCAGCCCACCAGGCAGATGACACAGGGCCCTCCATTGTGACCCAGGACACCTAGTGGCCACAGGATTTGAGCACACCCTGGGAAAGGCTACGCAGGCACAAGGGAGCCCCTGGTGCGGACTGCTTCAGGGCATTGGCACAGCAGGCCAGGGTCCAATTTTCCCACTTTCCTCAGGATATCAGTACGCAAGACATCCCCACTCAGCATCTCCTGCCTCTCTCTCTGTCTCTCTCTCTCTCTGTATGTGTTCATTCTCTGAAATCTCTTCCTTCTCCCCCCCAGGCACTTCACAGCTTGGAGTGCCTGACAGAGTGTCTAGAGACGAAAGGGCAAAGGGGGAAGGCCTCTGGCTGTACTGGTTGCCCAAGGGCAGAGAAGATCTGGTAGTCTATCTGGAAGGACTAGGGAGTAGTGACTGATTGGGGAGCTACATCACGGGTGAACCCTGGCCGGGTGAAGCTTGTTGACACTCCGGAGACTACTAATTCCGCTGATAACATTGTATTCAAATACCCGGCTGAGTGCCATGGGCAGAAAACATTGACACATACCTGCCAGAGGCCTATCCTGGGTCTGAAGAGTCCACCCTGGTCTCCAGCGACTCATCATCTCAGCACACACTTTGCCGGCACACATGGAATCCGCCTCTCTCCAGGAATGCTTCTCCTGCTAGGAAACACAGGATGGCACTCAGCCAAAGGAGAACACAGGCAAAGTCAAATGAAGCCCGCATTTTCAAGATTTTGCTTCTGCTGGGCCACAGCCCCCGGTGGCACACTGCATGCGCGTCACTTCTCCAAAGACAAGGCCGAAATCCGGGCGTCCAGGGCCCCAGCAGTCCAGAGTCTGCGGATGGCGGCATACTCTGCAGATGGTGCCACCTATTTGCCAAGCACAGGACGGAGGCCTGTGCCCTAGACTGGCTCCGCTAGGGCTCCACGACCTCAGCTATTTTCCGAGACCTTTGACCCGTGCCCTCGTGAGTGTGTGATCTCTAGTTACACTTCTCCTCCGACCACTCTCAATCCGCCACCTGCGGATACCTGAGCGTGGAAATCTACATCTATCACTAGCTGCAGTGTCACAGGTCACTAGGTGTTTAGGCTCAGGCTGACCTTGGCTGTCTTCTGCCCGGGCAAGGAGCGAAATCCTTCAAAGGAAATGAGGACACGTGGTCACTGGCCGACATCCTTTCTTTCATCCACACGGCGGTCCAGATGAGGGTAAAGAGGCCACGTAGGCCAGGTGAAGGCTGAGTGCGGGGCCTAAGGCTTCTTCCCCAATCACCATGGAGACAGCCACCGGAAGGCTGGCCGGAACTTCTGACGGGGACGGGTCACAAACACTGAGCCAATAGGAGAAGTCCAGCCTAACCGGCCAGTTCTGCAGAGCCCTCCATGGTACCCATGGACACACAACAGGCCCTTGTGTCTTTGGCCACAAAATCGAGGGCACCAGGGAATAACTTCACAGTAGCCAATCCCTGATGCGGACACGTTCGACACACTGGGACAGCAGGCAGGTACCTCTTTACCACTTACGCTAGGATGTCAGTAGGCAAGGTGCCCTTCCTCAGCATCTATGGCCCCTCTCTGGATGAGTTCATTCAGAGGAATCTCTTCCTTCTACCCCTGAGACACATCACAAGTATGAGGGGCCTGACAGAGAGCCTGGAGATGAAACGGGGGAGGCTTCTGGCTGGACCGCTTCCCCGTGGGTAGACAATAGCAGGTAGTCTCTCTGGAAGGTCTTAGCTTCTGTTGATTGACATGGGCAATACAGTAGGGGCGGTCCCTGGCCAGGTGGAGCTTGTGGGCAGATGCAACCTCTCCGGCGACGAATAATCCCGCTGCTGCTTTGTTTGCTGAAAACCTCCCCCCGCCAACTCGGATGGGCAGAGAACATTCACCCACACCTGCCAGGGGCCTTTCCTGGGACTAAAGATCCCAACCTGGTCTCAACGTCGTCACCCTCTCAGCACACACCTTTCCTGCACACATAATCCTGCCTTTCTCCGTCAGTGCCTTATCCTACTAGGAAACAAAGCATGCCGCTCAGATAGGCCGATGCCGGGGAAATCGAGGAGACACTGCCATTTTCCAAATTTTTGCTGTCTACATGTCCCCGCCTCCGGTGCAAGGCTGCGTATGTGGCCGGGCTCCGAAGGCAAGGCCGAAATCCTGGCAGCCTGGGCCCCGGCAGTCCAATGGTTTATGGACGTGGGGACACGGATGACCTGTTTGCCACATACAGGAGAAATCCTTGGGCCCTTCACTGGCTCGCCATTCAGCTCCACGACGTCCACTCCTGGCCCTGGCCTTCGGCCGGTGCCCCATTCAACGTGTGCTCAGGAGCCATGTTTCTCCACCCATCGCTATCATTCTGCCACCAGGGGATATGTGAGTGTGGGAGTCACCATTTGTCACTGGCAGCAGCGTCACAACTCACTAGACTTCCAGGGACCCGCAGACCTAGGCTGCCTTCTGCCTCAGGCAAGGTCCCGAATCCTTTATCCCAGATGCTGACACCTGGCCACTGGCCGACATTCATTTTGATCAACACAGAGGTCTGAGTGAGGGTCAGCAGGCCGGGTAGGTGAAGTGAAGGCCAGGTGGGCGGGACTAAGGCTTCTTTGCCATCACCATGGAGACAGTCTCCCCACCGGAAGAGTAGGCGCAGCTTATGATGGGCCTGGTGACAAGGCTCAGCCAATGGCAGAGATCCAGCCCACCAGGCAGATGACACAGGGCCCTCCATTGTGACCCAGGACACCTAGTGGCCACAGGATTTGAGCACACCCTGGGAAAGGCTACGCAGGCACAAGGGAGCCCCTGGTGCGGACTGCTTCAGGGCATTGGCACAGCAGGCCAGGGTCCAATTTTCCCACTTTCCTCAGGATATCAGTACGCAAGACATCCCCACTCAGCATCTCCTGCCTCTCTCTCTGTCTCTCTCTCTCTCTGTATGTGTTCATTCTCTGAAATCTCTTCCTTCTCCCCCCCAGGCACTTCACAGCTTGGAGTGCCTGACAGAGTGTCTAGAGACGAAAGGGCAAAGGGGGAAGGCCTCTGGCTGTACTGGTTGCCCAAGGGCAGAGAAGATCTGGTAGTCTATCTGGAAGGACTAGGGAGTAGTGACTGATTGGGGAGCTACATCACGGGTGAACCCTGGCCGGGTGAAGCTTGTTGACACTCCGGAGACTACTAATTCCGCTGATAACATTGTATTCAAATACCCGGCTGAGTGCCATGGGCAGAAAACATTGACACATACCTGCCAGAGGCCTATCCTGGGTCTGAAGAGTCCACCCTGGTCTCCAGCGACTCATCATCTCAGCACACACTTTGCCGGCACACATGGAATCCGCCTCTCTCCAGGAATGCTTCTCCTGCTAGGAAACACAGGATGGCACTCAGCCAAAGGAGAACACAGGCAAAGTCAAATGAAGCCCGCATTTTCAAGATTTTGCTTCTGCTGGGCCACAGCCCCCGGTGGCACACTGCATGCGCGTCACTTCTCCAAAGACAAGGCCGAAATCCGGGCGTCCAGGGCCCCAGCAGTCCAGAGTCTGCGGATGGCGGCATACTCTGCAGATGGTGCCACCTATTTGCCAAGCACAGGACGGAGGCCTGTGCCCTAGACTGGCTCCGCTAGGGCTCCACGACCTCAGCTATTTTCCGAGACCTTTGACCCGTGCCCTCGTGAGTGTGTGATCTCTAGTTACACTTCTCCTCCGACCACTCTCAATCCGCCACCTGCGGATACCTGAGCGTGGAAATCTACATCTATCACTAGCTGCAGTGTCACAGGTCACTAGGTGTTTAGGCTCAGGCTGACCTTGGCTGTCTTCTGCCCGGGCAAGGAGCGAAATCCTTCAAAGGAAATGAGGACACGTGGTCACTGGCCGACATCCTTTCTTTCATCCACACGGCGGTCCAGATGAGGGTAAAGAGGCCACGTAGGCCAGGTGAAGGCTGAGTGCGGGGCCTAAGGCTTCTTCCCCAATCACCATGGAGACAGCCACCGGAAGGCTGGCCGGAACTTCTGACGGGGACGGGTCACAAACACTGAGCCAATAGGAGAAGTCCAGCCTAACCGGCCAGTTCTGCAGAGCCCTCCATGGTACCCATGGACACACAACAGGCCCTTGTGTCTTTGGCCACAAAATCGAGGGCACCAGGGAATAACTTCACAGTAGCCAATCCCTGATGCGGACACGTTCGACACACTGGGACAGCAGGCAGGTACCTCTTTACCACTTACGCTAGGATGTCAGTAGGCAAGGTGCCCTTCCTCAGCATCTATGGCCCCTCTCTGGATGTGTTCATTCAGAGGAATCTCTTCCTTCTACCCCTGAGACGCATCACAAGTATGAGGGGCCTGACAGAGAGCCTGGAGATGAAACGGCGGAGGCTTCTGGCTGGACCGCTTCCCCGTGGGTAGACAATAGCAGGTAGTCTCTCTGGAAGGTCTTAGCTTCTGTTGATTGACATGGGCAATACAGTAGGGGCGGTCCCTGGCCAGGTGGAGCTTGTGGGCAGATGCAACCTCTCCGGCGACGAATAATCCCGCTGCTGCTTTGTTTGCTGAAAACCTCCCCCCGCCAACTCGGATGGGCAGAGAACATTCACCCACACCTGCCAGGGGCCTTTCCTGGGACTAAAGATCCCAACCTGGTCTCAACGTCGTCACCCTCTCAGCACACACCTTTCCTGCACACATAATCCTGCCTTTCTCCGTCAGTGCCTTATCCTACTAGGAAACAAAGCATGCCGCTCAGATAGGCCGATGCCGGGGAAATCGAGGAGACACTGCCATTTTCCAAATTTTTGCTGTCTACATGTCCCCGCCTCCGGTGCAAGGCTGCGTATGTGGCCGGGCTCCGAAGGCAAGGCCGAAATCCTGGCAGCCTGGGCCCCGGCAGTCCAATGGTTTATGGACGTGGGGACACGGATGACCTGTTTGCCACATACAGGAGAAATCCTTGGGCCCTTCACTGGCTCGCCATTCAGCTCCACGACGTCCACTCCTGGCCCTGGCCTTCGGCCGGTGCCCCATTCAACGTGTGCTCAGGAGCCATGTTTCTCCACCCATCGCTATCATTCTGCCACCAGGGGATATGTGAGTGTGGGAGTCACCATTTGTCACTGGCAGCAGCGTCACAACTCACTAGACTTCCAGGGACCCGCAGACCTAGGCTGCCTTCTGCCTCAGGCAAGGTCCCGAATCCTTTATCCCAGATGCTGACACCTGGCCACTGGCCGACATTCATTTTGATCAACACAGAGGTCTGAGTGAGGGTCAGCAGGCCGGGTAGGTGAAGTGAAGGCCAGGTGGGCGGGACTAAGGCTTCTTTGCCATCACCATGGAGACAGTCTCCCCACCGGAAGAGTAGGCGCAGCTTATGATGGGCCTGGTGACAAGGCTCAGCCAATGGCAGAGATCCAGCCCACCAGGCAGATGACACAGGGCCCTCCATTGTGACCCAGGACACCTAGTGGCCACAGGATTTGAGCACACCCTGGGAAAGGCTACGCAGGCACAAGGGAGCCCCTGGTGCGGACTGCTTCAGGGCATTGGCACAGCAGGCCAGGGTCCAATTTTCCCACTTTCCTCAGGATATCAGTACGCAAGACATCCCCACTCAGCATCTCCTGCCTCTCTCTCTGTCTCTCTCTCTCTCTGTATGTGTTCATTCTCTGAAATCTCTTCCTTCTCCCCCCCAGGCACTTCACAGCTTGGAGTGCCTGACAGAGTGTCTAGAGACGAAAGGGCAAAGGGGGAAGGCCTCTGGCTGTACTGGTTGCCCAAGGGCAGAGAAGATCTGGTAGTCTATCTGGAAGGACTAGGGAGTAGTGACTGATTGGGGAGCTACATCACGGGTGAACCCTGGCCGGGTGAAGCTTGTTGACACTCCGGAGACTACTAATTCCGCTGATAACATTGTATTCAAATACCCGGCTGAGTGCCATGGGCAGAAAACATTGACACATACCTGCCAGAGGCCTATCCTGGGTCTGAAGAGTCCACCCTGGTCTCCAGCGACTCATCATCTCAGCACACACTTTGCCGGCACACATGGAATCCGCCTCTCTCCAGGAATGCTTCTCCTGCTAGGAAACACAGGATGGCACTCAGCCAAAGGAGAACACAGGCAAAGTCAAATGAAGCCCGCATTTTCAAGATTTTGCTTCTGCTGGGCCACAGCCCCCGGTGGCACACTGCATGCGCGTCACTTCTCCAAAGACAAGGCCGAAATCCGGGCGTCCAGGGCCCCAGCAGTCCAGAGTCTGCGGATGGCGGCATACTCTGCAGATGGTGCCACCTATTTGCCAAGCACAGGACGGAGGCCTGTGCCCTAGACTGGCTCCGCTAGGGCTCCACGACCTCAGCTATTTTCCGAGACCTTTGACCCGTGCCCTCGTGAGTGTGTGATCTCTAGTTACACTTCTCCTCCGACCACTCTCAATCCGCCACCTGCGGATACCTGAGCGTGGAAATCTACATCTATCACTAGCTGCAGTGTCACAGGTCACTAGGTGTTTAGGCTCAGGCTGACCTTGGCTGTCTTCTGCCCGGGCAAGGAGCGAAATCCTTCAAAGGAAATGAGGACACGTGGTCACTGGCCGACATCCTTTCTTTCATCCACACGGCGGTCCAGATGAGGGTAAAGAGGCCACGTAGGCCAGGTGAAGGCTGAGTGCGGGGCCTAAGGCTTCTTCCCCAATCACCATGGAGACAGCCACCGGAAGGCTGGCCGGAACTTCTGACGGGGACGGGTCACAAACACTGAGCCAATAGGAGAAGTCCAGCCTAACCGGCCAGTTCTGCAGAGCCCTCCATGGTACCCATGGACACACAACAGGCCCTTGTGTCTTTGGCCACAAAATCGAGGGCACCAGGGAATAACTTCACAGTAGCCAATCCCTGATGCGGACACGTTCGACACACTGGGACAGCAGGCAGGTACCTCTTTACCACTTACGCTAGGATGTCAGTAGGCAAGGTGCCCTTCCTCAGCATCTATGGCCCCTCTCTGGATGAGTTCATTCAGAGGAATCTCTTCCTTCTACCCCTGAGACACATCACAAGTATGAGGGGCCTGACAGAGAGCCTGGAGATGAAACGGGGGAGGCTTCTGGCTGGACCGCTTCCCCGTGGGTAGACAATAGCAGGTAGTCTCTCTGGAAGGTCTTAGCTTCTGTTGATTGACATGGGCAATACAGTAGGGGCGGTCCCTGGCCAGGTGGAGCTTGTGGGCAGATGCAACCTCTCCGGCGACGAATAATCCCGCTGCTGCTTTGTTTGCTGAAAACCTCCCCCCGCCAACTCGGATGGGCAGAGAACATTCACCCACACCTGCCAGGGGCCTTTCCTGGGACTAAAGATCCCAACCTGGTCTCAACGTCGTCACCCTCTCAGCACACACCTTTCCTGCACACATAATCCTGCCTTTCTCCGTCAGTGCCTTATCCTACTAGGAAACAAAGCATGCCGCTCAGATAGGCCGATGCCGGGGAAATCGAGGAGACACTGCCATTTTCCAAATTTTTGCTGTCTACATGTCCCCGCCTCCGGTGCAAGGCTGCGTATGTGGCCGGGCTCCGAAGGCAAGGCCGAAATCCTGGCAGCCTGGGCCCCGGCAGTCCAATGGTTTATGGACGTGGGGACACGGATGACCTGTTTGCCACATACAGGAGAAATCCTTGGGCCCTTCACTGGCTCGCCATTCAGCTCCACGACGTCCACTCCTGGCCCTGGCCTTCGGCCGGTGCCCCATTCAACGTGTGCTCAGGAGCCATGTTTCTCCACCCATCGCTATCATTCTGCCACCAGGGGATATGTGAGTGTGGGAGTCACCATTTGTCACTGGCAGCAGCGTCACAACTCACTAGACTTCCAGGGACCCGCAGACCTAGGCTGCCTTCTGCCTCAGGCAAGGTCCCGAATCCTTTATCCCAGATGCTGACACCTGGCCACTGGCCGACATTCATTTTGATCAACACAGAGGTCTGAGTGAGGGTCAGCAGGCCGGGTAGGTGAAGTGAAGGCCAGGTGGGCGGGACTAAGGCTTCTTTGCCATCACCATGGAGACAGTCTCCCCACCGGAAGAGTAGGCGCAGCTTATGATGGGCCTGGTGACAAGGCTCAGCCAATGGCAGAGATCCAGCCCACCAGGCAGATGACACAGGGCCCTCCATTGTGACCCAGGACACCTAGTGGCCACAGGATTTGAGCACACCCTGGGAAAGGCTACGCAGGCACAAGGGAGCCCCTGGTGCGGACTGCTTCAGGGCATTGGCACAGCAGGCCAGGGTCCAATTTTCCCACTTTCCTCAGGATATCAGTACGCAAGACATCCCCACTCAGCATCTCCTGCCTCTCTCTCTGTCTCTCTCTCTCTCTGTATGTGTTCATTCTCTGAAATCTCTTCCTTCTCCCCCCCAGGCACTTCACAGCTTGGAGTGCCTGACAGAGTGTCTAGAGACGAAAGGGCAAAGGGGGAAGGCCTCTGGCTGTACTGGTTGCCCAAGGGCAGAGAAGATCTGGTAGTCTATCTGGAAGGACTAGGGAGTAGTGACTGATTGGGGAGCTACATCACGGGTGAACCCTGGCCGGGTGAAGCTTGTTGACACGGGGCAGCCTCTCCGGAGACTACTAATTCCGCTGATAACATTGTATTCAAATACCCGGCTGAGTGCCATGGGCAGAAAACATTGACACATACCTGCCAGAGGCCTATCCTGGGTCTGAAGAGTCCACCCTGGTCTCCAGCGACTCATCATCTCAGCACACACTTTGCCGGCACACATGGAATCCGCCTCTCTCCAGGAATGCTTCTCCTGCTAGGAAACACAGGATGGCACTCAGCCAAAGGAGAACACAGGCAAAGTCAAATGAAGCCCGCATTTTCAAGATTTTGCTTCTGCTGGGCCACAGCCCCCGGTGGCACACTGCATGCGCGTCACTTCTCCAAAGACAAGGCCGAAATCTGGGCGTCCAGGGCCCCAGCAGTCCAGAGTCTGCGGATGGTGGCATACTCTGCAGATGGTGCCACCTATTTGCCAAGTACAGGACGGAGGCCTGTGCCCTAGACTGGCTCCGCTAGGGCTCCACGACCTCAGCTATTTTCCGAGACCTTTGACCCGTGCCCTCGTGAGTGTGTGATCTCTAGTTACACTTCTCCTCCGACCACTCTCAATCCGCCACCTGCGGATACCTGAGCGTGGAAATCTACATCTATCACTAGCTGCAGTGTCACAGGTCACTAGGTGTTTAGGCTCAGGCTGACCTTGGCTGTCTTCTGCCCGGGCAAGGAGCGAAATCCTTCAAAGGAAATGAGGACACGTGGTCACTGGCCGACATCCTTTCTTTCATCCACACGGCGGTCCAGATGAGGGTAAAGAGGCCACGTAGGCCAGGTGAAGGCTGAGTGCGGGGCCTAAGGCTTCTTCCCCAATCACCATGGAGACAGCCACCGGAAGGCTGGCCGGAACTTCTGACGGGGACGGGTCACAAACACTGAGCCAATAGGAGAAGTCCAGCCTAACCGGCCAGTTCTGCAGAGCCCTCCATGGTACCCATGGACACACAACAGGCCCTTGTGTCTTTGGCCACAAAATCGAGGGCACCAGGGAATAACTTCACAGTAGCCAATCCCTGATGCGGACACGTTCGACACACTGGGACAGCAGGCAGGTACCTCTTTACCACTTACGCTAGGATGTCAGTAGGCAAGGTGCCCTTCCTCAGCATCTATGGCCCCTCTCTGGATGTGTTCATTCAGAGGAATCTCTTCCTTCTACCCCTGAGACGCATCACAAGTATGAGGGGCCTGACAGAGAGCCTGGAGATGAAACGGGGGAGGCTTCTGGCTGGACCGCTTCCCCGTGGGTAGACAATAGCAGGTAGTCTCTCTGGAAGGTCTTAGCTTCTGTTGATTGACATGGGCAATACAGTAGGGGCGGTCCCTGGCCAGGTGGAGCTTGTGGGCAGATGCAACCTCTCCGGCGACGAATAATCCCGCTGCTGCTTTGTTTGCTGAAAACCTCCCCCCGCCAACTCGGATGGGCAGAGAACATTCACCCACACCTGCCAGGGGCCTTTCCTGGGACTAAAGATCCCAACCTGGTCTCAACGTCGTCACCCTCTCAGCACACACCTTTCCTGCACACATAATCCTGCCTTTCTCCGTCAGTGCCTTATCCTACTAGGAAACAAAGCATGCCGCTCAAATAGGCCGATGCCGGGGAAATCGAGGAGACACTGCCATTTTCCAAATTTTTGCTGTCTACATGTCCCCGCCTCCGGTGCAAGGCTGCGTATGTGGCCGGGCTCCGAAGGCAAGGCCGAAATCCTGGCAGCCTGGGCCCCGGCAGTCCAATGGTTTATGGACGTGGGGACACGGATGACCTGTTTGCCACATACAGGAGAAATCCTTGGGCCCTTCACTGGCTCGCCATTCAGCTCCACGACGTCCACTCCTGGCCCTGGCCTTCGGCCGGTGCCCCATTCAACGTGTGCTCAGGAGCCATGTTTCTCCACCCATCGCTATCATTCTGCCACCAGGGGATATGTGAGTGTGGGAGTCACCATTTGTCACTGGCAGCAGCGTCACAACTCACTAGACTTCCAGGGACCCGCAGACCTAGGCTGCCTTCTGCCTCAGGCAAGGTCCCGAATCCTTTATCCCAGATGCTGACACCTGGCCACTGGCCGACATTCATTTTGATCAACACAGAGGTCTGAGTGAGGGTCAGCAGGCCGGGTAGGTGAAGTGAAGGCCAGGTGGGCGGGACTAAGGCTTCTTTGCCATCACCATGGAGACAGTCTCCCCACCGGAAGAGTAGGCGCAGCTTATGATGGGCCTGGTGACAAGGCTCAGCCAATGGCAGAGATCCAGCCCACCAGGCAGATGACACAGGGCCCTCCATTGTGACCCAGGACACCTAGTGGCCACAGGATTTGAGCACACCCTGGAAAGGCTACGCAGGCACAAGGGAGCCCTGGTGCGGACTGCTTCAGGGCATTGGCACAGCAGGCCAGGGTCCAATTTTCCCACTTTCCTCAGGATATCAGTACGCAAGACATCCCCACTCAGCATCTCCTGCCTCTCTCTCTGTCTCTCTCTCTCTCTGTATGTGTTCATTCTCTGAAATCTCTTCCTTCTCCCCCCCAGGCACTTCACAGCTTGGAGTGCCTGACAGAGTGTCTAGAGACGAAAGGGCAAAGGGGGAAGGCCTCTGGCTGTACTGGTTGCCCAAGGGCAGAGAAGATCTGGTAGTCTATCTGGAAGGACTAGGGAGTAGTGACTGATTGGGGAGCTACATCACGGGTGAACCCTGGCCGGGTGAAGCTTGTTGACACTCCGGAGACTACTAATTCCGCTGATAACATTGTATTCAAATACCCGGCTGAGTGCCATGGGCAGAAAACATTGACACATACCTGCCAGAGGCCTATCCTGGGTCTGAAGAGTCCACCCTGGTCTCCAGCGACTCATCATCTCAGCACACACTTTGCCGGCACACATGGAATCCGCCTCTCTCCAGGAATGCTTCTCCTGCTAGGAAACACAGGATGGCACTCAGCCAAAGGAGAACACAGGCAAAGTCAAATGAAGCCCGCATTTTCAAGATTTTGCTTCTGCTGGGCCACAGCCCCCCGGTGGCACACTGCATGCGCGTCACTTCTCCAAAGACAAGGCCGAAATCTGGGCGTCCAGGGCCCCCAGCAGTCCAGAGTCTGCGGATGGCGGCATACTCTGCAGATGGTGCCACCTATTTGCCAAGCACAGGACGGAGGCCTGTGCCCTAGACTGGCTCCGCTAGGGCTCCACGACCTCAGCTATTTCCGAGACCTTTGACCCGTGCCCTCGTGAGTGTGTGATCTCTAGTTACACTTCTCCTCCGACCACTCTCAATCCGCCACCTGCGGATACCTGAGCGTGGAAATCTACATCTATCACTAGCTGCAGTGTCACAGGTCACTAGGTGTTTAGGCTCAGGCTGACCTTGGCTGTCTTCTGCCCGGGCAAGGAATACTATCTCTCTATG